>NW_027279100.1:402500-487164 GCF_046629955.1 Centroberyx affinis
TTCATTTTTACCAAGAGGCAGGGAAAAAAGCCAGTTTGGGGTTGAGGGGGTTTTAAGTTGTGGAAAGTGGGGGATGGGCGGTTATGGAAATGTCATACGTTTGTCCAAAAATCACACATGCTCTGGTACAGCTGCTTATGGTCCATGGAGGGTTAGAGGAGAGGCTGTCAGCCAGTGGGAGTTACTGATTGACTCAGTGGAGACCCTAGGGTGCTGGGACCTTATCAAGGAAGGGTGCTAGGCTTGGTGCGGGTTGTCGGAGTGCCTCTGTGGTATTTCTGTAATTAACTGACTTTTCTCTCTGAAGGTTGTTATTAAACTGGGGCACGGGTTAGAAACGACTAGCTCCATATGAGCTGGGCTGAAGCCAATGTAGGTTGGGCTCACTGTTATGTGCTGTTGACAGAGACAAAGTACAGAATCTGCCTGCAGTACCGCAACATCTACATTTTAGTCAGGAAAGAGGATTGGAAGATTGGAGTTGATATTCGGTACTGCAAGCAGTAACCTTAAATTAAATATGTTAGAGCAGTGGTTCTCAACGTGGGGTCCGGGGACCACCAGGGGTCCTTGAGGGGGTTCCAGGGGGTCCCCAGCAAACTGATGAATTGTTAAACTTCACCATTATTTCACTTACAAGAAGTTAACACAATTAAAGAATGTAGAAGAATGACTATTTTGATCATAGTTTCACAAAAAATCATATCTAACAATAAAAATATTCTCAGATTTGGGTCCAAGAGACAAAATCTCCTCAAATGGTGTATTAAATTAGAGGTCCTTGATATGAAAAAAGTTGAGAATGTTAGAGGACCCTTTCAGCCACTCAGTGTCTCAGTGTAAGCTTTGAGAAAGGCAACGGACTCATTAAATATGTTATCCATTAACCTTAACTGCCCATGTGAGTGTCTCCTAGAATAAACACAAAGGCCTACACCAGTGGTGAAATAAGGTCTGGGGGATTTGGAAAGCAACAAATGTGGTCAGCCCATGTGGGGGAGGGGTGCGCTGTGCACCTCTCTCTTGAAGATTAAGGTTGAGTATGTTTTCCGAGCCTTCGGGGATCGGTTGTTTCTTTCCTACATTCCATCTCAGAGCCCCCCCCCCCAACCATATCATGAGTCATTACTGACTGTAACACTCATTCAATTTCAGCCACTGAATCAGTGACTGAAGGCAAACAAACTGTACAGAAATGCTGGAGTGAGCTTTGCATTCAATCGTTTACTCATAAACACATAGGGCCTACAACACAAACACAAAGCACGAGGTAAGCAGTGTTGTAGTGCCATGGTTCATGGCATGGTCCCATGTGGGGTCCGGGGACCACCAGGGGTCCTTGAGGAGGTTCCAGGGGTCCCAGCAACTTGATCAATTGTTACACTTCATTTACAAGAAGTTAACACAATTAAAGAATGTAGACTGTTATCTCTCTCTACCTACAATACAGATAGTCAAGGAATTCTGGACAAAATCATATCTAACAATAAAAATATCCTCAGATCCTTCATATGAAAAAGGTTAAGAATCACTGTTGTAGTGTGCTGAGTTGCATGCTATGCGTTCATAGGGTTTGAGTCTAGGCCGTAAACTCCCTCTCTCCTTGCTTTCCTGCTGTGCTCCAGGATGCACAATATATCAAGACAGAAATACCATAAAATAATCTTTCTAAAATACAACCACCAACAACTTCTTGGAAATTGCTGCATCACCTAGAATAGATTTTGTTGATTTTACCAAGAAAAGCGTATCATTGAGAGGCAAACTTGGTCAAAGTTGCACCAGAGGCTACAGTAGAACTTGAATGTTCTTCAGAATAACAATTTCTCACCCCAGCAAACAATCAATATTTCATCAGAGACTTTTTAGTAGTTCATAGGCTCATGAAATGAACATCTGACTGGAATCTCTATCTGGAACACTACTGTATCTTAAATCGGTCAACAACAACACTAACAAACTGCGCATATTGTTTTTGTAGTTCCCTTTTTCTCTTCTACAGTTCTAGCTGTTGTTTGCTCTATACTCCCGGGTGAAGAAAAGTGACTCAAAGGCAGAAGAGGAGAGAAGTCTATAAGAAGACGAGACTCGCTGACAGTCGCGACCAATTAGTCTTAACACTCAGCCGGTCCCTGCCTGGGGAGAGCTACCCAACACGTCACATTATCTGCTGCACTGATCATGGCAGGAAGGCTGAACATCGGCCGCCACTCATCCCATAGTTCAGAGGAGATGGCAGCCCAGACAGGTGAAGTGCTGTCTCTGCCACTATCATCAGCTGTCTCTAAAACAAACAAGATTGCCTGAGGTGAGTGGCGCCTTCATCCTGACTCTTCACTACAAAGAAATCTCCATCTTAACAAGTCATTTAGTCTATTGCTGAGTCAAAAAACTGTAATTTTCTGAAAATAAGTGAAAAAATCTGCCGCTGAGGTTAGATAATTTCACTTGTTTTCAATGCATATCAACTTGTTTTAAGAATTTGGTAAAATCAAGTGTCATTTTCTTGATAGTTTTGCAGATGCACTTGTAGTGCATCTGCCTTATTCTGACTATTCCATTTCTGTTTCTGTTTCAAGATAATTGGCTCTCATTTTTAGAAATTCCTGAAAGAAGTGAAACTGCATTGGAAACAAGTGGAGTTATCTCACCTCATTGGCAGAATCTGGCAGAATTTTTCTCTTGGTTTAACAAAAATAAGATTTGAAGGCTGAATATGAGACTAAATAACTTGTTAAGATGGACGACTTGCCTTGGCTTTAATGGAACAACATGGTTTGAAGTCGAAAAGTTGCTGCTGGCCCATTTCCCAGTCTGTTCCTTATGTATCCTATTGAAACTAAATGTTGTCTGCTCTTGAAATGACCATGAACAAACAGAGCATACTGTCATTTTGGAAATACCAACTGCTTTAGGCAACAAAGTCACGTCATCTAATTTTGGTGAGGGGGTCCACTCCCTGGGAATAAGCAGAACCCCTTCGTAATATAAGAGGATTACTGTAAAACATGCTGAAATGGAAAATGTTTACCTCAGAAGGCCTCGATATGATGACTCACACGATGAAAGGAGACAAAATGAACATCTAATGAATTAAAAGGCAGTATTAATTTTGCGGCTAACTAAGGTAATTCATTGAGAGGGATTCTGCAGAGTCCCACAGTCTCAGTATCATCATAAATTCTTCCTCCTCATGGCCTGTCTCTGGGGCCCCCCTGTGGCCTTGTGAATCACTCCTGCTCTTTAGCCTCAATGGGCATCCGCATGTGCATTCACATGTAACAAACACACACATATCTAAATTCATGTTTTCATGCAGTTAGCCCAGAAGCAGTTCCTTCCTGTGCATTAAGCTCACAGCCATGTCCTATCCTTTACAGCTCAGCATTTTAGGAGAGTTTAGCTTCTTATCTAGACAGCTTGTCAAGTGTGTTATTGCGGGCAAACTGTGTGTCAGACTGAAAGCCTATGCCTGAAGTGTATAAAGAGGATATGAGGAGAGACAAACCACCTCTCCATTCAGACTGATGTAAATAAGAAGCTACTTCATTCTCTTTATGGCTTATTGATTTTTAGTTCAATGGCTGGCTGCAGAGAGAGAGAGAGAGAGAGAGAGAGAGAGAGAGAGAGAGAGAGAGAGAGAGCGAGAGAGAGAGCGAGAGAGCCCTATACATCAGACAGAGAGGCAGTTAACCAATTCTGAAGCAGCAGCATCTTTCTGGGAACAGAAGCATGGACAGACCAGAGCCATATCAACGACATTCCCACAGGACAAAGCTTATGCCATAAACACATGAATAAGTTCTTACACACACACATACACACACACACACACACACACACACACACACACACACACACATATATACTGTATATATAAGCACAAGCTGCAAGTGTGTTATAGTGAAATCAGACTCCTTATGAAACAGACAGTCAAGGTGGCGAGGAGCAGGCTAATTATATTGTCAGATTCTAATGGTAATGAGTATATTTTTGTCATGGAATCATTCACTCTGTTTTTGTTTCGGGTCGCGTAACCAAAACAGCGAAAGTATGAATAGGAAGGTGGAAAACCTCCCCTCAGATGTGGTGGGAAAACACAATAGACATATTCACATGTTGGGTGAACAATATTCCGTTACAGTGGGGGCATCAAGGAGATGAGGTTTCCAGAGAGTCAGCTCTGCAGCAGCACTGCTCACTATCAAATGTGACTTTTTTTTTAGTGGATGCTTTTGGCGCAAACATCCTATACAGCCAAAACATTAACACCAGCTTGAAGGAACAGTGAAAGGTTAATATGATTTATAAATGCTGAAGTCTTTTCAAGCGTTGATGCAAATACTGAATACTGAGTAGTTGCAAATTGAGACATTTTTGAAAACACTGTAACTTTATCTCCCACCTGCTCATCTTCAATAGAGGCAAATGTGATGCAAATACAAAGACATGAACACACACACAGCCATGCGCGCGCACACACACACACACACTCACAGACACACACACACACACACACAGACACACACACACACACACACACACACCCTATGGGCCTGTTAGATCTTGCTGTTGGCATCATGTAAACAGCTTGAGGGGCTAAAACAGCCTTTTAGTGACTCATACATTATGGAGAGGGAACACTCTCTTTTTCGGCACTGGGACAGCTGCAACCTTGTGTCCGTAAGGGTTTCCTTCTGCTCTTGGCTCTTTCAAAAAAAAAAAGGTGGATATGCTCATGTGTATGTGTTCCCGATACGTGTCTTGACTAAGCTAAAGTACTGCCTGTACTTTAGTAAAGGCGTTCCTTAGCTCTGCATAACTCAAGGCTATTTGTTAATTTGACTGAAAAGTGACAGATATGAGTGATATCGTATTTGAAAGATGAGCAAATTTGACCTGTGCTTTGAGCCACAAGGAGGCAGCACTAGGTATAGTGGAGTCTTGTGTATTTGATCCCCTAGAGAACGGATGTCATTTAGGAGAATGAAACAACGGGAACACTGAAATGAAAGCACATTCAAAACATGAACTGCATACTGATAAAACTCAGAAATGAAATGCTTGCAGCTACATGCCTTAACAAGGAAATTTCCAACACATACGCACCTCTGATTCATACAAGAATTTATTTTCTGATCACCACATTTTTTTCACTTCATTCCTGTTGGTCAATTTGAAAGTCTGTCGTCAGGATAAATGTGGCTCTACAATACAAGTAGCAGATCAATATTCTGCTGCCACCTGCATTTTGAATCTATTGTTATCTGTTGAGGTTAGGATGAATGAAAATTTTCAGGATAGTTCCTGCGCTTGCAGCTTCTCTTTAATGTATGGGAAACACGGCATCCTGTGGTCAAGAATTGTGGGGTAACGAGGTCAAGAATCGATACAGTGAATGATGTGAACCGTAATGTGGTCAATCATCTAGAGAATCCAGAGATTTTTAGACCTGTGGAGTCATGTTTTGTATTGATGACTCCCTATCTACCATAGAAGCTGTAGAGAGTATTTATAACTTACAGTGACATGGCTCACAACGACTATTTCATTTCTGACCTTTAACATGTGAAAATGCCATTGGTCTAAGCGCTCTCATGGGGATTGTGAATAATCTGTGTGTGTCTGTGTGTGTGTGTGTGTGTGTGTGTGTATGTGTGTGCGTGTGTATGTGTGTGTACAATGGCTTGCCAAGAATCTAGATTTTCACTGGAGGTTTTCATGGCGTAAGTCTCTAAATCAAGCTGACAGCTTTCAAATGACCGATTATCATCCCCATAAATTTGCATACTTTCGCCGGTGCATATTATTCCACTCAACATTGCACATACACCAATCATAACAGTTATATCATATGCTGTAAATCAGACTTTAGCTGAACTATATGGAACGGTGGGAATTTCACAGTGGCAACAATATGTCTCCATAACTCACAGTATGGAGGCTTGTATAGAACCTAATACAGCTTTAATCAAACTAAAGACTTCATCGTCTATGAATGGTACAATTCAGTTCAGCCACTTAACAGGGTCTATTAAAACCAATAATTAATTTCAAAGCTAAATTTAATCTCTATAACCTATGTCTGCACAGGGAAGATAGATTAAGGCTTCATTAATGTGGACCTTCTTTCATGCCTAGTTGAGCATCTCAGCCCTCTTCCATTGCGTGGCAGGAGACTTGGCCGACCACTTGGATGGGAGATGAGGTATGAATATGAACGCTTTTTTTTTTTCAAGCTCTAAGTCATGAGAAAGGTTGCCCTGGATGTGCTCAAGACAAGTGACTGTATCATGTGCTCTAATGGGCTGAAAATGTCTTGGGGTAGGGGGGTTGCAGTACATCCAGGAGAGACAGGAAGATGGAAAGTAAAGGCAGTTTGGAGAGATAAAAAGAACAGCGGGGACGTTAGTAAGACAGACGGAAGGGCAGATGCAGAGAAACAGACAGATAAGCGTGTAAGAGCATGTGCACAGTACACTGCAAAAAATCTCCATCTTAACAAGTCATTTAGTCTTGTCCAAAAGTCTTAATTTTCTTAAAATAAGTGAAAATAATCTGCCAACAGCGATTGATAATTTCACTTGTTTCTAATGCAAATCAATTTGTTTCAAAAATTTGTAACAAAATTTTTGTATCGTTTTCTTGACAGTGCAGTGATCTGCCTTTTTCTGACTTCTTTCAAGATACTGACACTCATTTCTAGGAAATTATTGAAAAAAGTGAAACTGCATTAGAAAAATTGACGTTATCTCACCCCATTTGCAGAATCTTTCTCTTGGTTTAAGAAAAATAAGGTTTGAAGGCTGAATATGAGACTAAATGACTTAAGATGGATGTTTTTTGCAGTGCAATAACAGAAATAGAGGGGTTGGAGTCCTAAGAAAAGAAAACAGAGATAATGAGTGTGCAGCTGTGTGCATGCACTAAGTCTCCGGGGCAAGTGAGCTACACCAGTGACACAGAGACATGTGAACTGCAGTGACAGCAAACATCAGCATCCATGTCACCACACAACAGGAAGTCCGCAAAGTGTACACGTGCATGCAAGCAGGCAGGCACTCACACACATACGCACACACACACACACACACACAAGGCTTCAGTCAGCAGCAGAGATCTGCTGAACCAACAGCATGGAGGCACCAGGGCATGGGCCAAACACAGGACAGAGATAAGCATCAGAGTTTACCTAACACACACACACACACACACACACACACGGAAAGACACAGGCATAAAGGGATGGAGACACAGAAAAGAGCATAACGGCAGCAAATATGAAGCAAGAAATAGGCCTGGTGTAAAATTAAACCAGGGAAAAAAGGCTATTTAGCTCTGTGTGAGGTGGCCCTTGTTATTATTTAAGCGTGTGAGGAGGGATGTAGGATTGTATGGATGAAGGACAGAGGTGGATGGACTAGTCAGGTGTGATATGAAGCAGTGCTTTCTTGCAATGAAAGATACTGATTCTTTAGCTTTTTCCTCATTAAGCTATGGACCATATGATCCTACAGGCATAATGAGCTCCAGTCTTTATGGCTTTCCGCTATGGCAATAATATGAATATATGGACCAATGGAATGAACAGTCCAGTCCCTCAGCTATGGATAGCATTGACTTGAGGCTAATTGTAATATATTAGACTCAAAATAGCTGCAGGCCTTTCTGAGAGCCTGGCCTAAGAGAAAGAGAAAGCTATGTCTGTCTAATTTTACTGAATGATGAGTGTATTCTCATATAGCAACATCTGGGCTTCTCTATTCAATCTCAGGCCCACTTTGGAAAAACGGTTTCTGTAACTGTCCTTTGGAGCCAATATGTTCCACAGATACTGACTGACAATGGCATAAAGTCTCCCTTGACAAGAATCAATCAAATATTTTTGGGGGATTTTGCTGTGCCTTGCTTAGGGGAAGTAAATGCTCCATACGACTCCAAACTGTAATGACGCTACAGTGGGCCTTTGTTTCCATGGGTTCATTCGTCAAATGTGTCTTTTCAACAGGAAAGGTAACCTGACTAGTCCACCGGCACACATGTTTTTGATTGGCCTTCAATTTCAAAACTGGGGTCAGAGGTGAGGCGGGCCCACCCCACCCCTCATCCAACATCTGCCCCTCCTGGCCCTGACCCTCTGCCTTGTCATAGGTTTGTGTACACACGTGTTTCAGTGTTCGCATTAAGCCGGGACCGAGTCGAGACCCCCTCGGGTGTGTTTCTTTTGCCGTGTCTCTCTCTCGGTCTCCCTCACCACACCTCCCGGTTCCCCAAGGTGCTGATGAAAAGACTTCAGAGGGAGACTTTCACAGGCCCGATTCATCTGGGCCAAGGCCTCCTTAATGAACTGATGAGCTCACTCTGGGACGCAGAGACGCTCTGGGTGCTGGAGAGACTGATTAAAGGGAGAGGGGGAGGGACAGGAAAGAGAAGGGGCGAAGGATAGATGTATAGGAGGGGAGAGAACAGGGGGGAAAAAAATCCTCCTCTCTTGAGGTACAACTGGTCCTTCAATGGCTGCTGCCCCTCTGCTCCTCATTGGGGAGAGTGGAATAGGGAGGGGGATGGCTTTGGCCAAAAAAAAAACCCTGAGTCTGATCCTCATTAAGAAGCAAAGAGAACATCAAAGACCAGCCCCAAACCTCTATCAGTCAGGAGCACCCACAATCCCCATGATATTAAAACTCAGGGGTGCCATTCAGTGTCAAGTTCTGAGGCGGGCTCGGGTGACTGAGGGATGGGGGGACTTAAGGTCCTGAAGGTCAGCGGAAAGTTTGAGCTAACTTCTCCTCACCTCAGTGATTGGCTACTGCTGAATAAGCTTTCTGCTGGAAGGGGAAAAAAAGTAGGTGAGGATGATAACTAGCAGCTGTGGGTAGATGATGGTAACAAGCAGCAGTGGGTAGATG
Organism: Centroberyx affinis; assembly: GCF_046629955.1. Lineage (NCBI taxonomy): Eukaryota > Metazoa > Chordata > Actinopteri > Beryciformes > Berycidae > Centroberyx > Centroberyx affinis. The sequence continues at coordinate 411,410 of NW_027279100.1, forward strand.
ATGGTAACTAGCAGCTGTGAGTAGAGGATGATAACTAACAATGGTCCATCCCACTATCGAACTTTACTTGAAAAGGTATCAAGTGAATCTGTTTCTCCAGGAGAAAACGGGTAACCTGCAGCAGGACCAATAAGAAGGAGATGAAGAAAACAGGAACCTGCAATAGGAATAAGGTCAACTGCCTGTAACTACGTTTGCTGGGTTTGTTCTGTTGAGGCCCTCTGCTCTACCCAGAGCCCAGAATAATTTGTTGAGTATGTCAATTACCCGTACAAATGGAATCTTAACCTTTTCTCAAGAGAGCTATGTGAGCGACTAGGAAAAGTGCGCACTGCTCGGTTAGACATTTTAAGGAGAAGATGAATGTTGAGTATACATTCCACCCCGGTGGTCCAAAACGTACAGCTGGGCAGACTCAGGTCACAATAACAGAGGGTGACTGAGAGAGCTGTTTCTATCATAGACGCAGCAGGCGTCAAACACACACTGATAACTCCTGTTTCATCTTGGCATTGCTGGGACCTGACCTCAAAAAGAATGCTGCAAAACTCCAAAGGCCAAAAATATATGAACAGTGCAAAAAACATTTAAAAACTACAGATCCTCACAATGTGCAGATGTGCATGCATCCACATGCACACGCACACACACACACACACACACACACACACACACACATCTGTTTATCATTGTCTAAGTTTGCAAGCATTTAGGTCGTGGTTAGGAGCCACACAGTTCTTAATAAAACACTGTTTTCCTGCTGATGTGTGAATATGAATAACTGACAGTTTGAACTGAGGATAGCAAACAAGACACAGGCATTCAGTCATTGTGCTTACCAAAACAAAACATTAAAACAAAAGTGTCAGCTCATTGTTTTATTCATTGTGCTCAAGCAATTGTTAGCAACATAAACACCATAAATCAAAACAGAGGATTATTGAACGCATTTTGACAGACACAATCATCTATAGAGATGTATAGAGTCTCTGGAGTGTGGGAGAAGTATTTTTTCAGCCTATGTTGCAGAGAGATGGAGCGAGAAAGACAGAGGCAGAGAGTAAAGGACCCTTCTGACCTTGCCAAAAGGCCTGATTAGGGCTGTCTTCTCTTTGGACCCACAGGCTCTGCCATTAAAACTCTTACGCAACAGTTGGCCAATGCAATGGGTCCGCACAGCCAAGTCTGCGTCATCATGGCGCTCAGTTTCACATACATAGCAGAGAAGCTGCACATCATATTGAATTGTTAAACATCATTAAGTCATTCCCCTCCATCGAGTACCACAGCAGCCGTAAGACTTCTGATGGAAATGCAATATTGATTTAAAGCTGAGGCGAAAAATATGTTCAGCTGGAAGGGCTGGGGAAATATATGAGGTGAAAAAATCATACAAGACGCATAGTAATCGATCATAACAACATAGAAGAGATATTTAGCAGATTTAAATATATGTTATAATGATTTACTTCGAACTGCAACAGAAAACTACTTGAGAAGCATCAGAGTTTCAAATATCTTCCTAAGCCCCTTATTCATTCCTTAAATCAAAAAATGGAACACACAGAGAGCATGGCTGGATTTAGATGCAGTAGGTGGCTCAATAAAATTTGTGGCTCATAATTAAAAAGAATATATTTTGTCTTCAGATTGGATCAAAGGATCAACAACTGTTTGCTGCCGCCAGCCCCCCCCTCCAGTACCACACGTCTTGGCATGCTGGTATTTTATAGACTTTACGGGAGAAAAGTGGATTACCGCAACTGAGAGCCGGCCTGGAAATTCACAGGAAGTTCCACAGAAGTGAATTTACTGTACACAACAACACCGAACATATTCATTTCCTCATTTTCACATGAGGAATGTTGCTGATAAAGTTTTTAAAAAACGTTTGCTGATAAAGCAATAGGTTGCTGCTTATTCTGCCACTCATGTTTCCCTCTTATCACCAAAAATAGAAGTCGTGAGCAGTTTGAATGGATAATGGATAGCATGTATGCCTGCAGCTGAAGGTGCTTTTTGTCTGTGTGAAAGAAAAAGCAGCTGCTAAAGCGGGCTGTAGAGTCATCAAGAAAGTTTTCTTCAGTTTGTGGATGTATACTTTACTCCCACAGCCCCCTGTTATGACCCCACCCAATCAGCGGTCTCCTTTCCACTTGCAAACACCCACTTGTATCCTGGCTCTAAACCTCCCATTTATCACACTGACATGAGCGGCTTGCGGTTATTGACTGGGAGTGGATTCCTTTCTCATCCACAAGCTCAGTTATCAAATTAGATACTGTCGCAAAATGTTTGGAATGTTAAATGAATGGCGTCGTATAGCTTGTTTATAGCACTGAGCATCTATTTAGTGGTAGTGCTAATGTAATCAGGAGGAGCTTATCAAATATGTTACTGAGAAAATGTGTTCAGGCCTGTGTGTGTGTGTGTGTGTACATTCACATGCTTTTTTTCGGTTTGTTTTACAACTCTTTAACATTTAGGTGAAAAAATGCCTGTGCAAGGCCTCCACATAAACAGTATTAGGTGTCTTGACATGAATTTCCCACAAAATATTACTGCATGTGGGTCCCATAAAACAACATATGGACAATACACACACATATGGCAGCTGTCTAGCAAAAGGTGAAGCATCCGGTTGGTTATACACATTCCATAACAACTAAACACATAAGTAAAAAAAAAAAGCTCTTTACCTTCCTGCATCCTGTCTGCAATGCCACAGTGAAAACAACGTGGATTGCACACACAGGTACTCATTTGTGTGTGTGTGTGTATGTGTGTGTGTGTGTGTGTAGGGTTTGTGTGTGTTTAGGCTTACCTCTGTGGCAGGGACCCAAATCTTTTTTATTGATTTGTAAAGTCATTAAAATCACACTTGGTGAATAAAACACTCAGTGTGTCAGCATGGGTTTGAAGATAAGCCAGAGATAAGCCTAATTATCAGGTACAGCCGGTTTACCCCCACCATCCACACACACACACACACACACTCACACACACACACCAACATTAAGCATTAACATGCATCCAAATCCACATAAACACTGCGCTCATTTTCTCCCCACACACCTATTTGATATCTTCCTTTGAACATGACCTTGCCTGCATCTTCAAAGGAGAGGCTATTTGACTTCTCACTCATCTGTGTAGAAAGCAATTTTTGTTCCCATTGCCCCTTTAAAAAAAACAACAATGTCATCGGGGCTGGCATCACGCATCATTAGTGCTTGGGGAGAGCATGCAGAGAATGTTATTACACCCTGTATCCCAACAGAACAGAAATAAAGCCAGATTGTCTCTAATCACCAATACAGAAGCAGGGATATTTCAAGACTACCGCTCAGGGCAGATGAATGACAACTGCGCTGAGAACTGTGACACCCTTTGGGAGTCATAATTTTAACAGTGTACATTCCGATCTGTGTTTTATCAGGCCTTAGATCCTTCCAGACTTTAGATGACTATAAACATGATAGAGATGTTTGTTTACTCATAAGTTGATTCCAGAGGCAACAAAAGAGCAGTAGTGAGAATGATAATATTGTCGTGTCTACAGGCGCTCTGAGTTCCAGCTCAGCTGTAGCAGCCAATAAGCATCATTAAGTGCCCAGTGTTGAGAGGTCCATGTGCCACTTGTTGCTACTGAACAGGTGAACTTCATTAGCTGCCTGTTCTCAGTAACTTAACAGTCGAGATGGTGAAGTTTGTGCGGTGACATCATGTTGGCCTTTTAAGTTCTATTGCAGACCTGCGAAGCTGCGGATACTTCATCACTTTCTTTTCAAGAAGAAACTCACAACTGGAAGTCAATTAGAAAAGTGAAGAGAAGAAAGAACAAAACATCTGGTTCCTCTCCACATTCCACCGGCGTCCCGCTGCTGCGGAGACGGAGAACTCGGGAGAGGATGGATAATTCATCAGGCACACAAAACCTCTTGATGCAAAACCATTCACTATAAGACAGAGATCAGCGCATCAAGCAGGAGTAACTCTATTGCACAAGATGCCATTTACATTGCACTCTGACTGTAAATCTTTGTGATGTTATCTCCGCTCAGTTTCATCTTGCACTAAACAGGCTTTTCGGTCTTTTCAGAATGCCAACTCCCCTTGACTTCATTTTTCGAGAGCGACCTTTGTGTTAGCTCTCTCCTCTCTCACAAATGCTTGATGATGGAATAAAATGTCAGCAGTCAAAAAATACACAGAATTTTTTTTTTTTGAAAAACAGGCCAAAGAGAAGCAGACAGAGGGAATGCTTTTCACTGTCTTGGGCGTGTAACATTAGAACCGGATCTACTAAATGAAGAAATGCCCCGAAAGATATGAAAAGGTCAGCAGAAACTGAGAGTGCCAGAGATTAAGTACACACTATTGTATTTTAAAAGATGGACCTAGATGGTCAGCAAGCCTTTTGATTTCTGTGAATCAAATAAAATCTTTATCTATTTGCACCATTATGAGTGACCTTTAGGGCACAGCAAATAGTTTCATTAAAATGAATCCCTTGAAAGGAAACTTTAATAATGACTATAATAATGAGTCAACACTGGCAGGAAGAAATATCTAAAATAACAAATAGAAATATCGTTCAGACAATTACACTGCTAATATCTATGCAACATATTATGGAAGCAAACCCCATGCAGACATGATCTATGATTCAGTGGAGCCAGCCACTAAAAACAAACTGGATATCAACTCAAGGTTACTGTCTTTTATCTGAGAGCGACATCCCCAGTTAAAGCTAGAAAAACAAGAGCATATTACTGTCGGGTGGAGGAGGCCACAGAGTACCCTTAAATCTTAGTGTTTTACACTCCGAATAACTTAAGAGCCCTTAAGGGACTGGCTTTTAATCCACTGCGAAAACAGCTGTTTAGCATCTCCTGGGGCTTGGCTATTTCCAGAAGGATCAAGTGCCAATCTAGTGTGATCAGGATCTTGAGTGGGACAGACAGCCTAGCAGACGGGGCATTTCACACCTTCTTTGAGCGGATAACAGCTCACTAAAAGATCACACCGCTAGTAGTGACTGAACTATCTATAGACGAGCGCTCGGCTTGTATCTGTAAAGATGTCCTTGGAAATTAAGGCCACGCTACATCCTCACCTTCACGTCTATTTGATTTGTTTTCACAGAGAATTATAAGTAGAGATGAGGAGTTCATTGCGGGAGGAGACAGCATCTTCCCCTGGTTTCTAAAGCTTGACATTGGCACAGACACCATCTGCATTCCTGAGCTGGTAAAGAAGCACATTCTGTGATTATCATTCCAATGCAGCATTTGCCATTTCCCCCCGAGTGATCGCATATAGGGGTATACTGTGAGTAAGATAGCATGCAGCAATGTTTACCGTTTCTCCTGGACATCCTGACGAAGACAAAGCTGATAAGTGATTATACAGCACTGTAGTTTTAACAAGAGCAAAGTGGAAATTCATCCAAAGTGAGAGTTAACAGGCTAATGGAGCAGTGGATGATCTTCTTTTATTACGATGGATTGTTGTGGATTTGTTTGTTTTGATCCTTTTATTTCGCAACAATTTATAATGTTAACAAAAGTGATACATTATTATTATTAAGATTAGTGATATTATTATTATTAGGAGATTTATTGGACATTTGATCATAATGAATTTTGCACAGCTCTACTGCAATATGAAGATATATCAAGGGATCTGAAAATCAAACACTGAAATAATGAATTCTTCAAGAAAGAGAAATCTCAGTCAAGTATAAATAATGTGTACTGTTGTTTCTTTTCTTTTTCTATTATTATTTTATGACTTCTCAGTCAGGTAGCTAGGATCGGATTCGAATTTAAATAATTTATTTCATATTTTGATATTTTATTGTTAAAAAAAAAATCTCTGATCCCCATCCTACTGTGTTAACTTCAAGCCATGTTGCATCTCAACATTGCATTTCACCTATTGTCAACTAAGCATCATAAATGGATATTCCTCTTGTAATTGAATCTCTCCTGGCTGGACGTTACACTTCCTAACAAAGATAAGAACATCCACACTTGATGGTTTTATTGTTTATATTATTTATACATATATGTTTGTAGAACTTAATATAATCTATTTTTGTGCTTATATACTGTCTTTTTCCCCCTGCTGAGTCCACCAGAAACAACTCATGGAGAAATTCACGGGTATGACGGATCATAGGGGAGGTTCCATCCCACGCTAATATCAAAGACTTGAGCAAGAGTCTGAAAGAGTGCTGAGGAATGACTGAAAATTTGTCAGCACAAGTCTATCTAATTAAATTAGTTTGGTCGACAAAAAGGCATGACAGGCTCGAGTTGATGGGGCAAGACCTATCAACTCAGCGCTTTCTGCCAGCGCTGCTTGGCAGAAAGCTATGAGTTGTTCCTTGTGAAGTTCAAGTCAGTGATTGAGTTGGATGTTAAGGTGCCCCACCCTCTCTTCTTGGAGATTGTTACCACGCTGATGGGAAAAGAGAAGGCAATGTCTTCATTCAGCCACCTCAGTCAGACTGAATATCTTGCTCCACAAATTGTTGAGGTAATCTTCAAATATCTCTGGAAACCTGAGATGATGAACTCCATGATTGGGAGTGCAGCTGTCCAGGATGTAAAGGAGCTTTTTGACAGACAAATCACAGCTTTCCTCATTCAACATACTGATCTCCAGACAGGCACTGAGCAATGGGAGTGTCCCATCACACAGTGAAGGCTGTGTTCACTTCATTCAAAGAGGGATCAAAGACCCCCCACCACTGCCATTAAAATGCCCTTAATGGAATTAACACTACCAATGATACTGGCAATGCCCACAGTACCATTGGCAAAGCTGAGGACATCAGCAGTAATGCCCAAGATGCCATCAGTGAGAGCCAGGAGAAAGCCGCCATGGTTCTTGGTTGTAAAAGCATGTCTCTCAAACACCCAAAACCCACTTTGTGAAATGACCGCTAAGGTCAAAATGGAAAATGGAAACGAGGTGAAACAGATCAAGAACAAGGGATCTGGAACTTCTCCAGACACAATCAAGTGCTCTGGATGAATCTCTGAGAGTGAAAAATAGGCAGGTACTGGTATGTATGTTTTGATGTAGGCCCTCATTCAACCTTGGCCTGCATCGAATCCTAATAAAACCTGAAACACATGTGTATTTCTGCTTGTGTGTTTCATAAATATAATATTTCAGGTAGTTTTCCAGAAGGGATTTGATACCTATTTACCTGGAGTTTAATTGGGGTTAGACAGTCACATTTTATCGAGGAATGTGCCTTTTTTAATAAACATGTTAGAGTCTTTTACTGTCAGATGGAAGATTCTGTGCTAACAACTTGAAACTAGGCGCAACTTTATATCTAAAGTATATAGAGGAAAACACGTCTAAAATACTATATGATGATGAAGTGTGATGACACTCACACACTATTGTTTACACTTTCTGTCTCTATATATGTGTGTATGTGTGTGTCCATTGTGTGTGTCACCACAATGAGAATATGTGTGAGTAAACCAGCACCCCTCTGCTCCAGCCCATGCCTCCCTCTGGCATGTTCTATAACAGTAACAAACACTTGTGGGATCCTGGCCAAACTCCACATAATTCCACAATAACAGTCTTTCATGTGGACTGTGGGGGAAAGGTTAAACTAATAATCTGCAACATTTTCATATAAATTAAATTTCCATTTCGCCACTCTCTATCAGCAGACGCAATAGTGATTCAACCTATGCTCAGCTCATGAAAGCTTTTACATTTGCTGTTCTAACACCTGGCGTCTGGTACATCTTTCCTGGGAAAATTCCTCCGCCGCTAAGGAAATTATGCATTTTATGTTTCCAGCAGCAGCAACAGTGGTTTGTTTGGAATAAATAAAAGAAGCAGTTAGCAAGAGCAGTGATAGCCAACATGGCTGAGCAGGCAAAGAAAAGAGCACCACCTACAGAAACTCAAACTTCATCAACAGATAATCCAAGGGAAGAAGACACCACAGTAAAGTCTAAATCACACTAGGTGATTTTAACACAGATTCTAAGGCCAATTGGGATTTGGTCTAGTCTGGGTTAGGGGGTGACGGTTGGTGCATATTATCCCGTAGTATGAATGAGCTCAAGACTCCCGGCTCTGGCCGTTTGGCCCGATGCAATTTTTTCAAATGTTTGATTTTGTCTGGCCAAGTCTGGTCGGGCTTGTGTATTGTGAAGTGGTACAAGACTCACCAAGACTGAAATCTGGCAACAACCAATGGGAGTTTAGCTCCAGGGGGAAGAAAAAGAAAATTAACTGAACGCCCACTCACATAGATTTTAGTTTTAGTTTTAGTTTATATCAGCAAGATTCCCAACTCCACTTGCTCCACTGTTGATAAGTTGCTGTACAAATTTCATTTGGAGGAATGAAGCCATGCCTGGATCAGTCCATATAAGCATGCAATTACAAATTAAGAGAAAGAAGACTCCTACAAAATTCCTCATCAGTGTTATTCTTGTAATAATGTCACTTCAAAATACGAATGACAGAGTCGGGTAGTGTGTGATCCCTCGCCTTCACGTGTGTCGCCCATCTTTGTCCCGTCGCCTAGTGTGAACAGCTTCCTAACTGGATGGCAAACAGCCGTTGTTTAGTCTGAAATGCCCTAGTCAGGGAAGACTTGAACAATCTTGTGGTCTAACCTAATCTCTGGGAAATGTAGTGCAAAAACACCATAGCAGTGATCGCTTATTACAAAAGATGTCAAAGTCAAAAAAGCACAGATCTTGCAGATTACCACTTTCAAGAATATAAATTGAACAGCGCTGACAGCAATCCTCCATCACTGCTGGCTTCCCTTTCTGACACTCAGTCTATTCGCATATGCTGTAGTATTCCCTCCAGGTGATGTCGAGATCATTAGCTGTTATAGCATTTTAAAACTGAAGAGAGTGATGGATGAGCTGGTGCTCTGCTGCTATCCAGATGCTATTTTGTAGTTTGGATATGTAATGTGATGGCTTTCCATCTATTGGACTAAATGAATATTGAGCCTTGTGGCATGCTATCCCAGAGAGGCAAGCGTGGACACTAAGCCCAGCAGCTGGGCCTTGATCCAGGGACGGTTGTGAGATTGTGAATGTGTGCGTGTGTGTGTCAGAGAGAGAGAGAGAAGGAAGAAGAAGAGATTGAAACTTGACCCAGCTGTCGCTTGCCTCTGGACAACAGGAGAAACGGATGGGCTGAGTCAGAACGTGAGGTTTGCTGCTGAAGAGGCCATTCTGTCCTTCGCCTCACCAAGTCAACATGCACTGCGTACAACCTGAGCCTAACCTGCACACAACATCAGCACTTTTCAACCTGCTGCCCACATGCATGTTCCTCTCTGACTGCAACAAAACACACAAACACGCACACACACACACACACACACACACCAACCTGCCAGAACGAGTGCTGTCATAGATATAGGTCGGAAATGTATTACATATGCAACTGCGCACATGTAATGTCACAGAACCGGGGTGTATATGCACCCCTCCGGAGGGTTTTGCAGCAACTGGCAATTTTCCACTGCGTCCTCGCTCACGTGTCCTGTCACTCAACCTGTCACCATGGAGATGAGCTCAGCTTCTCTGTGTCTCATACTGTAGTGCATACACTGCAGCACAGAGCAGCGCAGGCAGGCACAGCTGACACTGTCGCACGCCTCACATGCAAGCACGAGCACGTCTTTAACCCGTCCACCTGTGCCATAAATGCACAAAAGCTGAGCCCCTACGTGCCTCTATATGTGTTGTCTCTATTTATAGCCATCTATCCTTTGTGCTGTTAAGGTTGTGGCATGCCGTGAAGTGGTTAAAGATGCATCTCAAGGTGAGCATCACCTCACTAAGACAGAGCACAAGAAGTGTCACACACACTGAGGATACTGGCCCTGAGGGGGAAAAGTGAGCAGTAGCACATAAAGGGCAACTGCCACTTCAAATAAGTGTATAAAATGGGGACTCTGTTGACTGAGCAGTGTGGCTGAATGGGCTGAACGGCTGATTCCCACGCAGAGTGGATCACAGGTGAGGGGGTCATCATATCCTCCACACAGTCCAGTCACGCATAAGGCACATATGGTATGATGAGCAACATCTGTGTCTTCTGAGCTGGGGAAATATTGTGTTTTATTCTGTATGCCTGGTCCAGTAGGTTGCAGCAACACCTGACTGATCGTTTTACCTGTTCTCATGCCTTGGAGGGAGACTGAGGCAGGAGATTCACTACAATCATAGATCATGACATTTTCTCAAAGACTCAAAACAGACTTCAGAGTTCAGCTTGAAATCTGGAAGTCATGGCAAAAAATCTTCAACAAAAACATCTGGATTCAAGCAGAAGTGTTAAACTTTTTTTTGTATTTGGTAAGGCCTAATTATTATGCTATGTAGAGAGGTCTAATTATCTAGTGCAATGTCTTATCATTACACTCCGACACAGAGTGCAGTAGGGATACTGAACAACAAATGGCTGATTAAAACACAAATCAATACATAAAAGAGTAGTCTCTAACAAAAAAAATCACTGTAATATTCCTGTAGGGACTTCTCTGTGGAACTCAATAGTGAGTTTATAGTGACCTTGTCATACTTTAAGGCATTTTTACCTGTGGTATCACTATAATACTCCTACAATATTCCTATGGAATCCCTGTAGAGCCTTGAAGTTTGACTCTGATATTTGTACAGTATCATACTAAATTGTATGGGATTACTTACTTACTTACTTAGTTTTTTGTCATAGTGGGTAGTTCTTGAATGTTCAAAATAAGCATGCCCCTAAAGTGAAAATAAATAAATAAGCATGCCCCTAAAGTGAACAAAAAAGTGCAAAACAAGTGAGTTTTTGCTATAATTTAGTCTTACAGAGTTACTGTGAAACCCTTATCCAAGGTCAACAGAAAAGCCTCTTAATAGGTCAATAATATTTCTTACTGTGTAATTTGGGACTTCCTTTGCGATCACTCGGCGGAAGGTCTGCGAACTGCACCCGGTGTCCCGACATGTCCGATACCTCTCAGGTCAGAGCCACGACCACCGACGGCGACGATGCAGCTGTGCTGTAGTTTGTTTCAAAGTATCCGGCAACTTCCCAAGATGGGGCTAACTGCGTCGCGATGAGCGTCTCCCCGTTCGGTTGGCGCGTGGGAAGCTTTTACGGACACACAAAACACCGGAGGGAAGCGTCTGTCATTGACTTTCCCTTTCCCTGTCTCTCTCTCTCTCTTTCTCTCACTCTCTCTCTCTCTCTCTATCTGCTGACTGTGTGCCAGTACTGCGGTGAACCAGCCTGCTCGGTCCACTCTCACCTGCCAGGCGCCTCTGTCCCCCTCTGGTCTGTTATGTGGTTCATCCAGGCAGGAACAGGCTCTAACACCCCCCTCCCCCGCATTAAAAAGATAAAAACTTTTTTCCCGATGTCCACATGACTGCAGAATTACGTCATCACGATATAGGTCTCAGGAAAAAGAACTATAGTAATCCCATAACTTCAGTAGGATGCTATCTACAAATGCCACACAACTACAATCTCTATAATAATACTATAGGAATATTAGAGCGATGTCATGGGACATATAGGCCTACAAATTGCCACTATAAAGCCTATTGAGCACCACAGACACACTGTCCTATATGAATATTAGTATTTTTTTTATTAGTGAAGACGCTCATACTAAATATGATTAAACAATAGAGTTAGGAAGCCTAAATAAAGTCACAATGTTTGGATCAACAATCAAAGGTGGGGCAATTTACTAAATTATGAATTCACAAACTTTCTAAAAACTTATCCTGTAGGCTAATTATGTTATTTTATCATGAAACATAGCCTATCCGCGTTTTTACTAATCAGAGCACTGAGTAGCTTATTTTGCTCAGGTAGTCTAACTGATTGATAATGCCGAGGCGAATGCAGTGATGAAGGGTCACACGCTGTAATCAGTTTGACAAAATAAATATTATATATTTTCTGGTCGTGTCAAAGTGTATATGGGAGCCTAGAATGCCATCTACCGGTCGAAAAGTGCAATGTCACCAATGGGCAGCGGTCCTTGAATATGCCATGGTTAAAAATCAGGCTACCAGGAGTTGGTATTCTTTCTTAATAGCCTATAATCCTAATTATGGTGTAGGCCTATGCTATGTTCAGCCTGGATCTTTGGTTCTTCTTCTCTTTCTTTTAAAGGGCAAGGTGATTTGCTCCTTCACAAACTTTTTCATTTGTTATTTTTTCTGTAGGCCTATATATTATTGATTCCCTAGGGGATCAATAAAGTGCATCCTTTCCTTATTAGATTACTGCCAAGACACATTCTGGACCCACACTGACTTAATAATAGTTGGTAAAAACCTGATAAAGTTTGACATATGTCAAACTAGGAGTATATAGATCAGAAAACAAATACTTGCAATGATGGAAAGTCTTGGAAAGTTTACTAGAAAATATTTTGTCAAAGGCCTATTATGTCTATTATTATTCCATTATGCCTTTTGGCATAATGATTACTGAGCGGCCAAAAGGCAAAGAAAAAAGAAAAAAAACATTCTCAAAAATCACACATAACCAAAATAGTTCACTCACTTAAACTCACTTCAATGTAATAATATTGAAAAAAGTATGTACATAGAAGCTGGTATTATTTGAAATGCACTTTATTTCTTTTAACAAATAAAAAAAAAAATAGAAAACCAACTGAATGTAGAAACACGCAGAATTAAAGTGCAAAAAACAAATTTGGCACTGTACTGTCAAATAAAATATTGCTTTGACACTGTCCCATTTTGCACAGGCCTCGACCACAGTCACTTAATGTAATGAGGTCTGCAGCCCGACCTGCCTGAGAGGCCACAGGCTCATGGTCACTGGATGTAATGAATTCCAAACATTACTTTTCACTTTTGGGCAGCAGGGGGTGTGCAGCACTCCACAGTCTGGCCCACCTAAATGCTAATCTGAATGCAATGTAATATAACGGGTCGCAATACTCTCCATGGCCAATTCTGTACGCAAAATGGATTCAAAAACAGCTGATGAGGTCACTTTAGTATTGGGTAATATTTTTGCTTGTAGTGTAGGCCAGAGACAGACATCAAACTAAGACTATGAAAATCAGACATTAAAAAAATGTAAGTTTATTTTGAAACATTTTGTCTACGAGGCGTATGAAGAATAGACATAATACAAACAAAATGAAGAAAACTGTTGATTTGTTCTCACAGATACTTGCGGAAGAGTGTAGGCTAGAGACGGAGAGTAAACAATGTATGCAAATAAGGGGGAAAAAATGCAAACCAGGTTTCTCTTTATTGCAAAATATTTGGCAAAGGCCTAATAGGCATAATAGAAAATTAACTGTCACTGACCTGCCAATGAAAGGTAAATAAATACTGTATGTACTCAAAAATCACATACAAGTAAATTGGCAGTTTTAAACGTCACTCACTTCAACATCATCCCAAACATTATCAAAAAGCACAGGCTCACACACTCTTACAAACACTTTCAGAGGCAACTGCCTACCATTCGGCTATCTAAGTATGTACAAAGACCAAAGTATGTGCACTGCACTTCCTTTCTCTAACAATATAAAACTTAGAAAAATAATTTAAAGCATGTAGAAACCAAGCAGAATCAATGTGCAAATAACAGTTTTGCACTGTACTGTAACAGTGCACCTCTCAATTCTCAACATATTGCTTTCACATATGCCCATTTTGCTCAATGTACATTTTGGACAGTGAGGCTGCCATCGACTTTGCCAGTTCCTCGTCCCGTTTCCTCTGTATCTGTGAGTGACGGCACCAGTCCTCATACTCTGGGTTGGGGAGACTCTTGTCCAGAAGGACGTCGTAGTGTCCGTTGCTGAGCCAGCTGAGCCAGACGGCCGGTTTGGAAGCGTCTTCATCCCCGAGATAGTGCACCATGGTGGAGACGGTGGGACTCTCCAAGCTTCCCCCTGTTGTCAGGTGGATGTTGACGTTCAGCATCTGGCTCATGGCTAGGAGCTCGGGGTACCCAGCCCAGGCACCATCCTGTGCTGCATTGATCAGGAACTCCCCTACATCCCCTTCGATGATGGGGTTGAACTCATCCAGGTGGTCGGCTATATGGTGCACCGTCTGCTCCCTCAGCTCCCTGTGCCTCGACTGCTCTCCGAAAGTGGCTTTGCACACGGCTCTGTACAGGCAGTTGCCATCTGGGATGATGTGGTACCTGTATTTATGCCTCTCCTGGAGGTACTTGTTCTGTTTCTCCACTTCAGCCAGATACAGGGTGACTTTATCGTTGATGTCCCCTTTCTCTGGGCATCTCTGTGGGGACGACTCCTGCAGGACGCTGAGCTCGAAGGCCCGTGTCTCATCTGATTGCGGGAAACTTTGCCCACTGTGTAGATGATGGTGATCTTCATCTATGAGGTCTTTAGGTTGAGCTGCCCTGCAGGGAATGGGCTCCACTTCGTGAAATGAGGTCCATCCGTTGCTTTTGAAGGGGGCATTAGTCACTGAAACCTCATCATCCTCACTTGAAATTCCCACCATCCTCTTGCTTTCTTCTATTCTGGGTCCAGTGATGCTGTTGCTGTTCAACAGATTACTTTCAACCAGTTCTGGGCAGTCAGAGAAAAGCTCTGTCCCATTGCTCCAATGATCAATCAAGTCCACTATCAGGTCGGAATCACAGTTATTAGTCATACTTTCACCATCATGTGAAACTGAGTCAGGGGACGATCGTTTGCTCTTTGACTCCCTCATGATATGGATAGGTACGGACCGCTCCACTCCATCAGGTCGGCGAATTATTATTTCAGCAGTCGACGTGAAGTAAACTGGCTTCATCGACGAAGTTTCGTAACATGAAAAGGCAGGCATGTTTGCGGAAGACGGCGTCTCTCTTACTGGATCCCCGTTGGCCGTTGAAGTTGTGTCTTGTTGTGTGACGCCTGGTTTATTAACCGCAGAAGAAGTTGATGTTGTCCCGGTCAAACGGTCAGATCCGCTCGATATAGTTATTGAAACTTTGCGAGAGGACTTCGGATAGTGTGTCAGCACACTGTTGTACAGCTGCATTTTGAAGGACTCCTTTATACTAAACGCTGTCCGGGGGCTGTTACGGAAAGATGACAACAACATCTAAAAATACCCAGCATGTCATCAATAACAGCAAAGTTGTAGGGAACGTTTCCATGGTCCTGAATCCTGATACCATTGACACAGCGAGGAGTAGACAGTCCAGTTTAGCCATCTTGCGTCAGTCGGAGTTGCGGAGCCTCCCTAATTTTAGACCTGAGAGTGTAACTGGAGCCGCTCCTCTTCTCCAGTCCGCCAACCACAAAGAAACCAAGACGACTTCCGAGCATCTTCTTTCAAAATAAAACCCTTACTGACGGAAACTGCACCGGAGCGTTTTTGAATAGGCCTATGTTAAT
The DNA here is from genome assembly GCF_046629955.1 of Centroberyx affinis. Taxonomy (NCBI): domain Eukaryota; kingdom Metazoa; phylum Chordata; class Actinopteri; order Beryciformes; family Berycidae; genus Centroberyx; species Centroberyx affinis. Next base: position 426,855 of record NW_027279100.1, read on the forward strand.
AATGCAATTTACTGAATTGAAAGTGAAAGTGAATATAAATAATAGGCTTATATTTAAGGAGGAATCTGTATTAGGAATTTGAATCTGCTGTTTTTCCCCAATAAAGTTCTGCCCATGGCCTATGCAGGATTAAAAAACATGTTTTATTATTATTATTTTTTAAGAGATTCTTTGTAATTGATGTCCAGACTAATTTCTGTCAGTTATTTAGGTTAGGCCTACCTCATCTGAAATTGTTCTGCCCATATTTTTGTAGCCTACATCATATTTCCTCCACTGGTAAATCTGACAATATGAACAGCTACACTGAATGTTTGTACACGTTTCTATTTGTTCCAGGCTAACAGAGGCACCCTAAATAAAATGTCATGGATGTGACAATAAAGTCTGTAAGGTGACAAGTTTTGAGGAATTATTCCCTGGCAGAGACTCCTAGCGAATGGCTTCTTCTGAAGGTAGGGAACGAGCGCTGACATCTCAGTGGAGTTTCACCTGAGTGACGATTATGATTTTATTTTGAAGGCAAAATCACGTAGCTTCCGGTATTGTCCTGGCTGTCTGTAGGCGGCTTGACGCAGCTCTCCTCTTCCAGGAGACTGGAAGAGTGCATCACTGGAGTTTTACCACAAGGCGATAATATGAGGGATTTGATGTGTCACAGCCACTGTTGGGTGCTAAACTGTAACTCAGTAACGTGTAGTGTAACGAAATGCTAAGTCAATTCCAATAACAGTAGGCTATTACCCATCAAAAATCAAGTCGTTACCTTTGATATTACCCCCTCTTCATATCAGTTTGAAGTTGAACTAGCCAAAAATTAGTGATTATCCACATCCCCTGGAAAATGGCAATATAGAATATGGAAAATGACTCATCAACGCTATTTGGTCTCCCTGAACATTCACAGGAGAGGTAGACTAATTTATTTATTTATGAAAATAAAAGGATTCAAATGCCAAGTTTGGGGGTGTCCCAGAAAAGTAATATAACGAGTAGTGTAACGAATTAGGCTACTGCTCCCAGGGAGTAATGGTAATTGAGTGAATTGAATCACCTGATTAACGTTTGTATAGCGTGTGTTGACCATGACTGTGCTCCCCATTCTCACGGTGACTTTCATACTCAAAGGGAACCCGGAACCCTGTGTGTGACCTGGTGTTAACTTTACATAAGAAACTGGAAATGTCTAGTTTGAGCTAAATGGGTAACATAATGTCTCCTTCATCAACAGGCTGATTCCGAATTCGTGTATTGAATAAGATGTTGGTTGCAAGAATACGACAACGCTTATGAAATGGGGAAATTATGTTTTCTACCTGCATGCTTCCTGGAAAAATCTGCACCTTATTCCAAATTGAATGTGTTTCTGTCCCATATGTAATGGGAATAAGCTTGTTCAGAACATATGTGATATGGTCTCTTCCTAATAGATATCTACTGGTTAACAAAGTTAAGAAATTTCTTTTAAGATCATTCATCGCTGTTATCCTGTCAAGTCATTTTTGGAGGGATTCAAGAAGGATATTGATGAAACCTGCACCCAGAGACTGCCTTCCATTTGTTTTGACTTGTGATCACACTCGGGAGTCTGTGGCAAGGCATCTGTCGTCTTATACTGGACTCTATCTGTAATGGTTTTGTACTTTGCCTGAAGGATGTATTGTTTGGATTTACAAATTATAGGAAAGAATTAGAAAATGAAGATTTTGTGTGTAATCTTGTCATATTGCTACACAAGTTTTATATCCATAAATGCAAGGTCTTAAAAAACTAAACCCCTTTTTTGTTTTTGTCATTGTTCATTACCGGAGAGTTTTTCCCTGCCTGTCCCTGTCTGCAGCTGCGTGTCTGTGGTGTCTCACGTTTCACTCTTGAAACAATCAGAACAGGGGTCGTTAATATTAATGAGCCTTAAAGACACAGCGACAAAAACAGCCTGTTTCTTGGCAAGGCTCAGAGAGATGCTGGAAAATGAACGTGTAAAAATGGATTGAGTGTTTTTGGTATATGACACCACACAAATAGCTTTGAATGGACCCCATGACATAAAATAAAACATTGGAAAGTGTACAATATGAGACCTTTAATATGCTTCATTCAAAGATATTTCTTCCTTAATTGCGACTCACGTCCCAATCATTGACTCAATTAAAGATGTTGGTGTGCGACCCAGGTGGGACTTGAACCCACAATCCCCAGCTCCGGAGGCTGATGCCTTATCCATTAGGCCACTGGGCCGGTTTATACAATAGAAGTTAAATCATGATTCTCTCTAGGGCAGTCAATAAGTGTATTTTGTTTACAGTTTTTCACAATTGCTTACACACATTTTCTGAAACTAAGGCTCATTTTCTCAAAACTCTAAACACAACACAAAAACACTAACACAAAATGCAAAACTCCACAAATCTCTTCCAAAACCAAATACTGCATTCAAAACCATTTTATCTCTTTTCAAAATGTAATTTTGCAACAAAATGACACACACAACCATCATATGAATCTTTCTAACAACCGACTACACACTGATGTGCTCGACGGAAAACACTATTATGCCTTTTGCATGTTCAGAGTTAGACTGACAGTATGCACAGCAGCCTGTTGTAAAAGGCTGTTACAGTAATGTATATATACACAAATATGTTTATGCCCAAATACTTTATTTCAATCACAAATACTTTATTTAAACACTTGAATATGTGTTGGATATGTGAAGTGTTCTACATACAAAACACAATGCAGTAGGAGAAAAACAGAAAAAATGTTTTCTGTATAAAAAAAAGAAAAGAAAAAGGATTAAAAATGAGGCTGCATCCTGCCTGCTGTTTGGGTCGGGCAGCACCTCATCTACATCACAAGCATGTTCACACAGACTGGTCGTCTCTCAGTTCTGCTGAAGATCTAAAAACATGATGAGATTGGTTATGGTACAAGAATATTTCTATTTTTCAATATTAAATGACACATTACTGCATTGGCCAACCATCACTGAGTAGCACAGGCCTAGTGATGTAGGACTACTAACAGAACTACTACTACTACTACTACTACTACAGTATACTATAAAGAACAGTAGCATGGTGTAGAGAGTAGGCCACTTGCCTGTTTTCATTTCTGAATGTCTGGATGATGGAAGCAGCAGTGAAGCTCAGGTTGGGCTGGACTCTGCCCAGCCTCCCTCATGCTCAACCCATGTCGACCACATGATGAACCAAAATGACCTGGATCTCATCTGAGATAACTGTTCTCCTTGTTCTTCTTTGTCCTCGTCCTCCTCTTACTCTCACTCCTCTTCCTAGCTCTCACTGCAACATTGGTTTCCATTGTTCTCAAAAACAAGAGAGCTCACCTGTGGCTTTTTGGTGCTAAAGCTCTGAATTCAGATATTAGTGTTTATATAGTGATGAGTGGATGTTGCCAATTGGTAAATGAAGTTAAGCATTTCGGATGGCAGTGCTTCCAAATGAACACATGCGATTTTGTTTTTTGAATGTTGTGCCTTATGTAGAGAACTGTGTGTAGTGTTTTGCAAAAAGTGTGACTGAGAATTGCAAACTGAGTGAAAAGCAGAAAATGTGCTTATATTGTTGCAGACTTTGTTTAGGGATTTGATACATGCGTTTCAGGTTTTAGTGATTGTGTTCCAGTTCCAGTTTTAGTGTGTAAACAATTCTGGAAAAACGTTAGATAATAGGGAGAGAGGGGGTATTGGGGCACAGAGGTTATGCTTGTGTGGCCTAATTACCACCAGGACTATGTAGGCTCTTCCATGTTTGGACAGTGAAAGAAAACACCCATCATAAGTCATTTAGTCTCATATTCATTCTTAAAATAGTATTTATCTTCAAAACAAATGAAATGACTGCCAACAGAGTCATATTTCGCTTGTTTCCAACACATTTTCACTGGTTTCAGGATTTTGTCGGTATCTTGATAAAAGGGGTGACACCACCAGTATCAGAAAATGTCACTGAAATTCTTGAAACAAGTTAATTTACATTCAAAACAATTCAAATTATCTCACCCCATTGTTAGATTTTTTAAAATTTGATTTAAGAAAGAAATTTTTTTTTTTTAAAGATTTTAAGACTCAATAGGCCTATTAAACTGTTGAGCTGTATAGGCCTTTTTTCCTTTTTTGTGTATAATGATTAGTCATATTCCTAAATGAAATTGGCGTAGTTGATTATTAGTACCACCATGTGCATGCAGGCCTACCCTTTCCGCTCATATGGCTATTTTTAACACAATGGCTGACTATTTGAGCCTGTGTCTTTCCTGTTGGATAGACAACTTCTGTTTGTCTTGGTAAGAATATGAGGGCTTAATATAGATATAACCTCACTGGGTCTGCACGCTCTCCATTTCAGACTGCACTTGTCAATAGATCCAACTGAAATTCCAGGAAAGCATAAGGAAAAATCACGCTAATAATCCTGTTACGTTAGGCTGTGTTGTAGGCTACTCAGTTGTGAGTTTATAGAGACTTTATCATACATTATGCTATTTTTTAATCTCCTGTGGTATAACTCTATAATATTCCTACAATATTCCTGTAGGGCCCATATATAGATTTGCTGTGATATTTGTAGAATATCCTTCTAACATTTATAGGAATACTGTAGTTCTTTTTAGTAAGGGAAGGAGTTCACTTAAATTCAACGGCTACAGACAGAAAGCAGGTTAATCGGAAGAGGATTAGGGCCACATGTGAAAAATTTATTTGAGTTCTGAGTTTAAAGTCAGAAATCTGAGATTAAAGCCAGAATTCTGAATTCTGACTATAAAGGCCTGGTGAGGGTGATGATACATTTAACGTGGCCTGGTACTAGGATTGTATTAATATCAACAGTTGTTCCTCAAACCAAATGTGTCGTACTGTGTATAACTGTATGTTAAAACAGGGTGAAATCAATGGTCATATACTGTATAGTGTGGTATAATTACCACCAGAGGGCATCCGAGGACCTTGTCTAATACGTTAGGTTGCTTTCAAAGAAGTACCACAAACACCCGCATGGGGGAGACATTTGGCTTCTGGGGAAAAAAAACATGAACGCCTGAAACAAATGAATGCAGAGAGACGATGCTACAGCAGCTGTCGCAAGGCTGTGCGTCGCATACAAATGAAGCCATTGATCGTTTCCTTCACCGCACCGTTGGCTTTTTGTTTGTAACCTACTGTACTACACTGACCTCCAGCCAACGCAAGGCTGGCTTATCTTCCCTGTGTAGCCTATAAAACACACATTTATATCACATATTCCTTCATTTCCACAGTCATCCTATAATAATAATAATTTTAGAAGGAAACTAGTCTACAAATATCACTATCACGCAAAAAAAACCCCTGTTTTACATAATCGGCTATTATATTGATAGCATGGTAGATTAAAAAAAATACCATAAAATACGATAAGGTCACTATATGTAGACACACTACAATTAAGTCCCAATAGGGATATTATAGGAAATACTATAGAGGTATCATACGAGATATAACAAAATAAAACAAAGTAATATAATGTCACTATAAACTCACTTTTAAATTGGCGACCACACACACGCACACACACTATTAGCCCCTCTAAGAATATTATAGGATAGGCTAGTGATACCATAGGTAAAAGAAAAACAAAGTAGGCTACGATAATGTTGGTATTGACTCACTATTAATTACCACAGACACACTATAACCATATAGGAATATCAGGCTATAATACTTTGATGATATCACACGAGATTAAAAAAGTACGATAAGGTCTGGAAACTCACTAAATACCACAGATACACTATACGTTTCTGTAGGAATATTATAGAAAATATGATAGTGATACCATAGGAGATAAAAAAAAAAAAAAAGTAAAGATAAAGCCACCATAAACTCAATATTGAGTACCACACGCACATTGTAAACCGCTATAGGAATAAAGCAATATTATGGTGATTTTTTGTTAAGGTTGCAGAATAAATCGTCTAAACAGTAACACGAGGTTCGCAATCCTTTTACCAGAGCCTGTTGGTGTTTGTTGTTGTTTAGTACGACTGACCAAATAATGTAGGGGCTTTCCACTAATCATAACGTAATGTATAGGGTATTGATGTTTGTTTGGCTTTACCAGGGGTCTGCTACAGTTATGGCTTGGTGAGACTGTATCCATGTCAGTGGAACCATGCTGATGTCAGAGATTTTTCCTCTGCCCTCCACAGTGGGAGGATCTCTGTGCGTTGAGTCACGCAGCTGTCAAAGATAGCTGTCACCCAGTTTCAGGATCAAACACACATTCAATGAGAAAAGGGCTTTGGGCTGAAGGGAAGCGCAGATCTCAGGTAACCCCCTCAAGTCACCAAACAAACAAAAAGGACGAGCAAAAAAGAGAAGAAATCCAAAAGGAAAAAAAAGGCTTTTGATGAATAAGGATTTTCGACTATTCGGATACACGCTGTGGATATCTGGAGGAAAAGAAAAAAAAGCCCTGCAAGGACTAAAACAGAAGAAAATTTTCAACTGCGCTTGACGAGGCAAAACGGGGGAATTTCGGACGGAGATGAAGACAAAAAAAGGTAGGTTTGATGCTTTTTGCAGGAATCAATAAGGTCACAGTTGGTTTAGATAGCCAGACACAGCGTACAGAACGATTTACAGAGCGATTTACCCCTCTTATGCAAACCATGCAGTCTATTGTTTCCTTTCCAGACAGAACAGGGGGCTTTTCTCCCATGTGATGGCGGGATGTCAAAATTGATACAGGTTTGTCTGTTGTCTGCTATTTGGCTTGTCGTATTTTAATCAAAGTTTACCACAGTAGCAGACGGCAATGTTGCTGGGTATGTTTTTTTTTCTCTCGCGGTTTAATTAGGCTAACTTTGTAGCTGACTTCAAAGGTCAAAACTTAATTTACTAAAGCTTACTTTCAGCTTGAATATGGGCGAATGGTTGCATTGTGTAGAAGTCTTCGGTTTTACAAAGTGATGATAAAAGTTGACTGGAGTTTGACGACTATTGTGCCTCGAGAGTACGTAGCGTTACATTTTTACAGCGTACACGTCCTGCAAGTCGATATATTGTATCTCCTAACTGTCTATTACGAATGGAAAGATTATCCGCACAGAAAAACTGCCATTATTTTGTATCTATACTCAGATATAGGCTAATGTTCGTCCTGACCTCATTGTGGGAAGTTGCTGTTTGCCTTGTTACATTCTTGTACCTCGTGGTGCAGAGCGCACACACAATAGAAAACCCCTTACAAGTTGTTTTAAACTTTACAAAAACACTGTCTTCGTGCGCTTATACCGTGTTTTTTCCCTCCCTTTTGAATATTTGTATTTCGGAGGGATTGAAGTTTAAGTCGACCACGCAGTTTTGAAGTAGAAACTTTTTGAATTGCATACAAAGAACCACGCAGCCCTAGATTCTTTTGTTTAGTCTGGAGACGCTGATTTGCAACAGGTCTCCCCTCCCCCTTCCTCTCTCCAGCCTACGTAATTACCTCATCCTGTTGGCTGCTCAGACTTGGGAACTTTCTTAGCGTATTCATTTCCCACTAGATTGCCCTAGAGCAGACTGGACTGGATTATTGCTTGAAAAACTGTTTTCTGCATTTTATTAGTGGCGCCTGAGTTGCCAGCACGGTTAGTTGTTGGTGTTCAGGTATAAGTAGTGACGTTACCATCATATGAACAACCCTAACAATTCAGAAAAACATCAATTTATGCTTTTTCCCCCCTTTAAAAAAAACCCCTATGTTCATAACTTGTGTCAGTTTGATACTTTACTGTTTATGTATACTGATAATAAAGGTTTATGTCAGACTAAAACGTGGGTAAAATATATTTTACAAATAGTTTATGTGGATTTACCCTCCATTTCATCCCTGGGTACAAGTTTTGACGTTCAAACTAATTCAAATGCTCAAAATATGTTTGCCTAATGTGAGTCACAGTCACAGTTAGTCATGTGTCAACTAGATGCAAATACTTTTGTGTTTCATCATGGCTGATTATGATTAGACATGTCTAAAACACCTTGATTTAAAAAAACAAAAACAAACTATTACTGTATAATCTAAGCTGTTCTTCGAGGAAATCCCCCCCTTTGTGCAGTGATTGTTGCTGTGGTCAACCTAGTGTACTCAACTTATCTAAGCATGCAAGGTGTGCTTGGTCTGTGAAATAGACCTGGTCTGTATTTGTCGAGGCAGGTTTTATAACTGACACAGCATCGGATCAGCCTTTGTGACGTCCCCCCACCATCCCTCCCTCTCTCCCTCCCTCCTCCTCCTCCTCCTCCTCACACCCTCCCTCCCTATATGAATCACATGGCTGAACTTGACAGCTTGCCTCTGACACATCAGCTGCCTCCCAGACAGCCAGCGTTTGGCAGACGGCTGCGGCAGAGCGGGCGGGAGACTTGACAAGAGAGTGGTTGACATAAGAGGATATATATTCCATCCTGTTCTCACTGTTCTCATACGTTGTTTTTTTTTTTTTTCCTCACCCGCGATTGCCGCACGCAGGTTTGATGTTGCTGTCAGGGAGCGAGACGGATGATGAGGACAGCGTGGATGCCCCTCTGGATCTGTCGTCCAGCACGGGGAGCAGCGGGAAGAGGAAACGTAGGGGAAACCTGCCCAAGGAGTCCGTTCAGATCCTCAGGGACTGGTTGTACGAACACCGCTACAACGCTTACCCTTCTGAACAGGAGAAAGCCCTCCTGTCCAAGCAGACTCAGCTCTCCACACTGCAGGTATGGACAAACATAGGACAGAAGGCAATGCTTAGGATTTCTTACGTCTTTATCTCTGGTACGGCTTTGTAGTGTGCACTGACTACTGTAAAAGTAGAAAGAAAACAAGTGTCAGTTTGAGTGAATCATTTCCTGTCTTGATGGCAAACAAAACATGACACATGAACAGTGAATTGAAGGTCATCCAAGCCAGCTTGCTGTTGCAACATTAAGGTCTGTGAGACAACTTACTCCCAGTGTGCTGTGGGCTTGGCTGAGGCACTTGGACAGGAATTTCCCTCCCTCCAGCCCCTTTCCATCCCAGCTGTCTGGGAACAATGCAGAGTCATTTACATAGTTAGAGCTACAAGCCTCCCTGAGCCAGTTACCACCAACAAAAGACTGGAGCACAGGGAGAGGAGAACTGAAAGAAAAAAGGGAGAGATGACCAAGTTTAATGAGTTGACAAAAGAGAAATTACTTTTTATTGAATACTATTTAAAATAAAGGAATAAGAATACTTAAAATAGACTTTTCCAAGTTACTTTTTTCGATGAAAACTGAATGTTTAGCCTCTCCTAGTTTGAAGTGCTATCATAATATTTTGTGTAAATCTTTAATTTGACATTTAAGGTCAGGTTTTATGCTTGTTAAAAGGATAAACAGGAAACACTGATGGTGTGAAATGTACAAAACTAATGACCAGACAAGTAACCGCCTGGTGTGAGTGTGTAACAGAAGGTGTTTTTCTTTTTTGTGCTGAATTCTCTATTGAGAAAAACAGGTGCAAACTGCACTTGGTGATAAGTGTGCCAACAGAATCAGACCTTCAGACCCGTCATAGGCATTTTTTCAATTAAACTGTAAGCCAGGGGTGGAACAGAAGTGAAGTTTGGTTCTCTGACAGTCTGGATTTTGTTTGTTGTCTTTTCCAGGTGTGCAACTGGTTCATTAACGCACGGCGGCGACTTCTCCCGGAGATGCTGCGGAAAGACGGCAAAGACCCAAACCAGTTCACCATCTCCAGGAAAGGCAGCAAGGCGGGCGACAGCTTCTCCGACAGCTCCCAGTCTCCCAAACACGGCAGCACCGCGACCGGCATAGAGGAGAGCTACGACAAGCGCGTTCTGCACCCCTCCAGCTTCGAGCCCGCTATGCCCGGTGTCCTGAGGAAGGCCATGTCCCCCTCCACACCCTCTCCCACCTCCGCTTCCCCCTCCCCGGGGCCCATGCCCACCCGGCCGTCCGTCATCTGTCACACCACTGTCACCGCGGCGATGCAGGCCAGCCCCACGGCCGCCCTCCCCTCCGTGCCGGGAATAAACTCTGACAAGGCGGCCGAGCTGCTGCAGTCGGCGCAGGCTCTGGGGCTGCTCAGGTGCCGGGAGGACGGGCCGGGCAGCCAGCCAGTTCCAACCACTACCACCATCCCCAGCAGCACCAGCATGGAGGGCAACCTGAGCCCCCGCAGCGGGCTGTTCAACACCCCTCCCCCCACCCCTCCGGACCTCACACAAGACTTCAGCGGCTTCCAGCTCCTGGTGGATGTGGCGCTCAAACGGGCGGCCGAGATGGAGCTGCAAGCCAAACAACTGGTCTCTTAAAGGAGAAAGTGACAGAGAAGAAGAGGAGGGAAAAGAGACTGACTTTGTCTCTCGACTACGGAACTCCTCTGAGTTCAATGACTTGTCCGCACGCAACAGAGAACAAATCCACATGAAAGCCTGATCATTTCTATTTTTGGTATACCAATCAAATTGATGAGGATGTTTTTTATTGAAAAGAAAAAAACTGTATCAAGGTGCCTTGGCTGTTAGTTGTTTATTAATTTCATATACATGCGTATGTATCTACATGTGTATCTTATTTGCACACAGGGACCAAAAATGTTATCAGACAAATGCTGCCTGTCTTACGTCTTTCCTTTATATATCATTTTTAGAAAAAGGAGGTAGGTTCACCCCTCCTCCAAACACCAGTATGAAATGGGATTGTTCGATTCCACACCCGTTTACTGTTTTACATTTCAGCGATCAGTTCATGATTGGTCTGCCTCGTTTGTTTGCACACTAAGGCAGAGGAAGGTCATCTCAGTGTCTTAAACATACTTTGCTCTTGGCATCTATGACGAACTTATTCACTACTGTAGTAAATGTTATGTGTTTTCATGATAAGAGTATAGTTTTGATTTTGTAATTTACTTTTACTTTTTGCTATTTTAAAAGAAAAAACCTCTCTACTTTTTTTTTTTATTCAAGTTTTCCCACCGAGGGATATTTCAGATGACCAATGTAGCAGGTTCGTAGTCTGAGCCTTCATCCCATCACTCAGCGTAGCGACGGCCAGTGGACTGGAAAATGTAACACTACAAATGTCTGTTCTGCATTTGCTGTTTTACAACCCGACAAAGACAGCATTTTGAAATCACCAAAAAAGCATTTTCATGTACAATAGGACCATGTGTATAGTTAATGTGACACGATGCCCAATGATGTGATTTCTTTTCATACTGTGCAATGTTTGTGGCAAATAGGGGTCACATGGGATTCAAATAAAGTTTTGTTTTTCTACAACTCAGAATTGATCTTTTGCTATTTTCCCGCTGAGGATCACTCAGATCACTTAACACTAATGCCAGTTTCTACAGGCTTTAATCTTGTCAGTCCTACTAAACTTTCTGAAGCTTACCAATTCATCCCTCAGGGATAAAGAAAGTGTATTGAGTCATAATGTTCGGTAAATAAAAGGAGCATGTATGGGAGGACAGAAATAGTGTGTTGTTGATGTCTTTCCTTTCCACAGGCTACCCTGTTAGTCATTCTGAGACATTCCTGCGTGTGAGAGGTTTACAACAGCTCCTGCCAATTAGCATAATCCTGCATAAATTAACACGGGCAACCAGCAGACGTCAACAGTTTCCTGCCAACAGGGGGTTTTATGTGTGTTTGCGTCTCAATAGAGTCAATGTAAGGCAGCTTACAACTTAGAGGATGCTGGCTCGTCCAAGGCTAGGCAGACAGCTGTTCCCTTCTGGTCCTGCTACAGTCCTAAAGCTTCTCTTCAATAGGATTTGTTGTCTATATTTACTAAAACAATCACCCTTTCATTTGCACCATGTTCTTTTTCCAAGCTTAACCAAAAATCAATTTTTCTGATTTAAATGGCAATAAAAAGGTGTGCTGAGGTTGGCTTTTGTTTTATTAAAATGATCTAAGTAACTCTCAGATCTTCCACTTTAGGTTATCAGCTAGTTATACATACTAATAACAATAATACAGTATGCTTACAGTTAGGACAGTTAGTTATTCAAAAGGCAATATCCAAATAATCACTATAGATACTGTTTTTAGCATTGTACCTAAATGCTTACAACTGCCGATCATCAGCAGATGTACTGAACACACATTGGGTTTTCCATCGTTTGTCAGATGCTGCTTGTCAAAAGTGACAGATAGCTCTTGCGGTGGAGGTTGGGTCTAACCTGGAGGATGTAATCACTAATGAGGGTTCAAACAGACCTGTAGGCACACAGTGGGCAGCTGTAGCTCACCATGGAGGGCCATCTGAAGGCTAGACTGACCTAGGGCCAGGGCTTATGACAAGTACCACCTCCCCCCCTCCCGAACTCTAGCCATTGAGGTCAGCATGCCTCCGCTGAGCATGATTGATGTGTGAATGACGAATCACCAGAAGCTGTATGTGCAGGAGTGACGAGGCTAAGCCAAGGCCAAAAGTGCTGTCTAATTATGGGGGCCCGCCCCTGCGGAAGGGAAATGCCCTAAAAACACCCCATGCTGGCCTTGTAATCTGTTTAATTATATTCCAATTGAAAACACATGTGGAGAAGGAAAGGAAAGAAATGCACACAACAATATTATGGCAATGATATATATATTTTTAATGCTGATAAGATTTTCATACACGTGCCATAACATCAACAGTGTAATAACATTAATTACAAAATGTATATCTGCTTAATATGTTATTTGATTGTTTTTTAGTTTACATTTACATAGGGAAACATTCATTTATGTACAAATGTCCATTTGAATGTTTTTTTCTTAATATAACTACATCACAAGCCTCAGAATTGCCAGGATTGCTGAAGTGTCTTTAGTTTGGCAATTAACCACAATCCAACATTCTGGTTTCTATGTCAACTCCCTGCTATACCAGGGGCATTATATTGATATGTTAATATAATAAACATAAATAATAAGTCAATCATTTGACAGACAGTTCAATTCAAATACAGGTTCCAAAGTAAAAAATACTAAAATGATCTTGATCTAATGGCATAAAGTTAGAACTATCGTAACTTTTTCGTATCCTCTCTAAAATTCATATTGACCAACTAAAGGAAATATAAATCATACAGTACGGTTACTTCATCACGTGAGTTCCATCACAAACAAACTGGACTTCTCTCTATTAAAACTTCAGGTAAGAACATTGTAGCCGTTCAGTAACAGCAATACTGGGGACACTTAGCAGGAATATATCCTTCCCTATAGTTACCCAATGGCACAAAACCTTGTCAAATCAATACAGAGGACTGGAATACACACCAAATTCCTGCTATTCTGTTATTAAAACTATCATGTGACGGTAAACCGGCTTCAGATTGTCTCCACATTCAAGCAGCTGACAAAAATACCTTGTTACGATGAACTTATTAGGGTTGAGGTCTTGAATAGAAACATCATTCAGAAGACGGCGTTGTACTATTTCCCGTATTAAAGTTCATGGCCTATCCAGGTGACTGGGGTTATATACAGTAAGAGACAAAGCCTATTCATGGGTCACATACAGTCACATGAAGTTACATTGACAATCATTTTCTTTCTCTCTCTCTGTCTCTCGCTCTCTCTCTCTCTCACACACACACAAACACACATGCACACAATATTCTTCTTCCCCTGAGGCTGTTGTTGTGCTCGACTATCACATTAGAAATTAAGGCTGATCACTGAAACAGAAAGACAAAAGGTGCCTGTCATGCTAAAGAACCAACGTAAAAATAACATAAACACAGTATAAGGGCCTTGTTGTCAGTGCATAATTATAATCACAATGTTGATAAACAGTCAGTTTTTCCTAATCAATAAATAAAACATGAATACAAAACATTAGAAATTGGATTTTATAGGACCTTCAAATAATTGCTTCATTTGGAGGCAGAGATAGTGCACACACAGTGAGGAGAAAATAGTCCCTTTTCAGTCTCAATACTGTCAATGAACCTTTTTTTTTTTAAATGGCATCATAAAATATAGTACCATGACCAATATTGTACCAAATATCAGTATTTTAGATGATCATCTGAAACGCCAAGACAATATGAGAAAGGATCAAAACAGTTAAAAAAAAAAAAAAGTAAACGATGAGAAAGACAAAAATATCAATTACCTTGTGTCAGCATGCATGTAATGTCATAGTATGTTCTTTATACAAACATGTTTGTCTCAGTTTAAAATGATGGACAGGATGGGTGGCTTGTTTACAGTTTGTCGATACTGCTACTTTAATCATCAGTAATAACTAGGCCCCCTTGGACCTAGAAAAATAGGAAGCACTTTTGAAATGAGCTTTTGAATTAAAACACACACACACGCACGCACACGCACACAGAATAGTTTTGTGGCATTTCACAACACTGATTCTTTCAGTGAATTGCACTCTCTCTACAAACTAATAGCGGAGCCCCAATCTCTGCTCCTGGTTGAAAAGCCACTTTGCCTCACCTGGGGGAGCAACTTCTGACCTTTGACCTCTCCCCTCTAGGGTCAGCCTCCTGCTATTGGAAAGACCCACTTTTACACAGAGGGAGAATTGTGTTACTATCTGACACTATGATTTTCTTGTCTACAACAGACCAGTGCTTTTTCACCAAATCACCCCCCACCCCGTTGTTTTTCTTTTCAGCTTATAGTATTTTCAGAATGAGCTTATGGTATCGAGATACAAAAAAACTTTTAAGTTAACATAATTGTGCAATTTGATAATACAAACAAGTACAGAAGATCAAATGAAAATATAGCTTCTCAAAGGCACCAGAGACTTAGCACCACATGTTTAGCACATGTGGCAGGATCCTCTCTAGTGTTACGCTGACATGACATCTGATTGCTTCCTGAAGAGGTGAACCGATTCTGGGACAAATATCAAATACGCGTCTATAGGTCTTAGGAGTAATCTGCTATGAACAGATCAGATCAAATACATCAGTCACACGTTTGTGTGTGTGTGTGTGCACGTACACACACATACACACACACACACACACACACACACACACACACACACGTGCACACATGTTCTTCCCTCCCTGTTCTCCTCTGCTCTCTTTCTCCGCACCTGAAACTCGATACGTAAAGCGCCACTGCTGTGCTACACCTGGCTTGCTTTGTGATAGCAGGTCACTTGATGGAGTATTGGTTGAAGGGAAAAGGGGATTATTAGATACTTCTTTGGGAGTAAGGGGCGGGTGGTGTGGGGGGGAGGGGAGGGAGTGCTACATCAAAGCTGGGAGAAGGAAATGGGGGGAATAAATAAATAAATAAATAAATGTACAATTCTTGTTCGAACGACTCTGCCGCGGTGACCCCACCCTGCTATGGGAAGTCAACAAAGATGTGATTATGTTACGTTAGCACCCTACCCTCACCATTCAGTGCTGTTGTGTGACCGGACAGTGTCTTGGGCATGTCTGTGTGTGTGTGTGTGTGTGTGTGTGTGTGTGTGTGTGTGGTACATGTGTTTGTGTGTCTCATAGTCTGGTCTGAGCCTCGGGGATATAGATCTCGATACTGTCTGCGCTCTCGGTAGCAGAGCTCTGTCGGACTGAGGCGGCACGCTTGGCAGCCAGCAGGCGTTTGCGAGCCTCCAGACGCTGGCGCTCAGAGCTCTCCAGGGAGCGGTCCCTAGCCAGGGGAGGGTGGCCCTTCTGGGGCTTCTTTGGCACGGGAGGGGGCATCCTTCTCTCCTGGACAGGAATGACAAATAGTCTTAATAACAGACCACTGAGTCCTCATGGCAAGCCGCAGCAAAACACAGCAAGGAGCGACACGATGGCAGCCGTTTTGCACAGAGGTTAGACAGAGCAGAACAGCTTCTGCCGGCATAATGTCAGAGCATGCAATTTTGAATGAGGTTATGGTTCACGGTGGCAGCTGTTTGTATGGGGTAAGAGTGCACGGCGGTGGCCATTTGCGTGAGGTAAAAATGGCCATTGGAGATGGACAGGCCCCAACGGTGCATGGCAGGTAGAGTAGCTTCTCAAAAGCAGCTCACTGTCAACAACAAGACAGAACAAAACACACAGACACAAGTGGTGACATCAGGCAGGCAACATGACAATACACAACATGTATGCATGCTACAACAGTGTTTAGTGTGGACCTTCAGCAGTCACTTCCAATTATACATTAATGATAGCAAATACGTGCAGGTTAATAAGGCATTCCAAAACAAAATTAATGTTAGATGAATTAGATTAGTTAATATGGAGTTGAATGAATCTGATATATTTGATCTCTGCTACGTGTGTCCGCACCTTAATTTGCGGGGGGTCCAGAGGTTTCCAGTTGTTGGCTTTGAGCTGGTGGAGCTCATCGAACTTCAGGCTGATGTTCTCGATGGACAGCTGGAGCATGTCCCAGAAACCTGCCAGGTCCTGGGAGATGGGCCGCGGGTGTGCGTTTGGGTTCTGATAAACACAATTGCATACATGCACGCACACGCACACACACACACACACACGCACACACACACACACACACACACACACGCACGCACACACACACACACACACGCACACACACACACACACACACACACAGTTATTAACAACAGGTAATTTTACTTGCTAATCCTATATTTTTCGAAAAATGCTGTTGCGCTCTGATGACTCAGTGTTAGTGCTGGTGCATGGAATTTACTTTCAGATGAAGTCAAAGGCACAGTTAGGTAAAAATTAGCTGGACAAAAATAGCAAATAATCAAAATTTACAAAATGTATTTATGAAACAGGCACTATGCCTTGTTGTAAAGAAATGTGATTATTTTGGTCTTTTGTCCAGCTAATTTTTGGCAGTGTACAGAATATGCCTTTTACTTCTTACTTTTCCTTTGTTTAGAATTATATTTCCACTATGGCTGCCAACATATCGGGCTAATATTTGCCTTTTATTAAATACCAGATATGCTGGATGATGGAGGTTCCTCCCTGACCTCAGCTACATTAAAAGTCTATACATTTGAATTTCTTTGGACATTTTAATTATTCATTTAATTCTTCAATAATATTTATTGTAAATTGATTCTTCATTTAAAGGCACTAATCTATCCCAGACTATCACTGTTATTGAATAGCTGGGGTGGGTGACCCTGCCTCATTAATATGGATTTCAGTGGAGAGTTTTAGCATCACAAGATGGTCTAAATGCTGGTCTACAGGCTTTTCCAATAAATAAAATGTCTGCTTTTCCAATGAATAAAATTCTGGAGGTAAACACTGAATATTTGTATTTTTATGGCATGAAAATGGAAAAATGTAGTGAACAAAATATCGGCTTTTGGCTGCTTCAATACAGAAATGCCAGTACTGGTATCAGCCTTCAAAAACCCATATCGGTCGAACACTAGCTTGCATCCTAGTTATATTTTTTGTATGTGAAAGACAGCAATGTTGTGTAGAACATCCACTCTAGACGCATAGTAAATGAGCGCTGGCCTAGCCTGTCAGAGTGATTTGTGCAGGATGATGTCAGCGTGGGGGGAGGGATGTGGGAGCATGCAGTGGATGAGGCGACACATACCAGATTCTCCTCACACAGCTCCCGGAACTGCTGGAACTTCTGGGACATCAGCAGCTGGGCACTCCCCACTGCACTGCGGATCTTCCCCAGGACTGCAGAAAGACACAGGCACACATGCGCACGCACACACACACACACACACACACACACACACACACACACACCACGATGCAATTACTCACAGAACTGCATACTGCAGGCATGTTGCACAACTAACAGTGAAGGTGCATTAGTAATACAATAGCGAAAGGCTGCGCTAGAATCCCCTTCATCTGTGCCCCACAGGAGGGGAAGTCATTTAGGGAAATGAAATAATTACTGAAACGCATTGAAATTCCAAATCCAAAGCAATGCTTACCCAAAATAGAAAGCCTACATCTACAAACAACCAAAAATGCTACGTGCACATTTGCATATTAAATGCGTTTAGTTGTTATGTATCAAAAAGGAAACTTCATAAATCAAGCCCAAGGTCAAAAGAATATATTTCAGGATTGCTACATTTAATTTCCCTCATTAAGTCAGTTTGGCAGGCTGGTCAGTTCTGAGGTATGAGGTCAGGATAAACAAGGTTGTACTGTATAACCTCCACTGTGCTGTTCACTGCTATTGACGCACAAATCTCTATGGAGAGGAACTGTCAGTGAATATATTTCTGAACATGAAGAGAATAGGATCACAAACTGAGAGGGGGAGTAATGAATCTGCACTACAAACACAAAATGTCTTCGGCCCTTCAGGTTGTGTGTGTGTGTGTGTGTGTGTGTGTGTGATAGTGTTGGATCTGGAAGACATAACCTTGAGGCAGCCTCCCTGTTCTGCACATTGTGTGAAAGGATCTCTTGCCTCAAACCATAACAGCACACTAGCTGCATAGGCAATGATGTATTTTCGGTGAGGGATGAAATCACTTGCACAGTCAGGATAGGTATAAACACAATGCCTAAGGCTTATTCCCTGGACTGGTGTGTGTGTGTGTGTGTGCATGCATCAGTAAAGGCATGTGTGTGACTATAAGCACACACGCTCTCGCTCTCTCTCTCTCCCTCTCTCTCCCTCTCTCTCCCTCTCTCTCCCTCTCTCTCCCTCTCCCTCCCTCTCTCTGTGTATGTTACATCAAGATCAAATAGTTGCCTTGAAGGCGCACTGGGAGAAATCCCTTCATTGACATTCATGTTTGTGTGAGAGGTCATTATACAGTACATCCAGAGGACAGATGTGTGGCTACAGCCAGCAGTGCCATATTGATAAGTATGCCCGGTATGTCTGTGGAGGCCAGAGGGCCTGAGACAGGAACAAGCAGCTATTGTGGTCTAATACCATGAATACCAGCACTCTCCAAGTCAGTTGGTTTGGAAGAGAGAGGAGAGGAGAGGAGAGGAGAGGAGAGGAAATTGAGTTTAAATCTGAAATTGAGAAAGGAGGAAGACAATCCAAAGAGGCAAAATGTCTCAAGAAACTAGAGAAGCAGGGAGAAGAAAAACAATATCACCAGAGTGCAAAGGACTTTCTTTTCATATCTATCCATCTGGCAGTCATGGTCCCAAATCCTCATGCATACCGGAAACCGTGTTTGACTGTGTCAATTACTGTTTCCTTTTCTGTAATGGTGTCTTGTGGGGTCACTTTGTGGCAGGACACAATAATAATAAATTCATTCATTCATTCTTTCTTGTCTCCAATGTTTTGGCACATAAACTCCGTGACTCTACTCACTCTCTTCCGGCAGCTGGTTCTCCACCTCGTCCTGTTCCATCTGTCTACACCAGCCCTCCATGCGCTCCGTCTCGGCCTGCAGCAACTTGAGGAACCAGCGGCCGTCCCGGGGGCACACCGACCGGCCCGCAGCCTCCAGCGCCTCTTCCTCGGGCTCGGCCACGCTGTCCATCCAGGGGTCCGGAGGGGGCAGGATGGACGGGTCGAACCCCACCTCCCCGTAGTCGTCCCCGGCGCAAGCGTGGTAGTGGTTCCCCGAGCCCTGGATGCTGACGGTGGAGGTGGCGGCGTCGCGGGAGTGCTGCCGCGGCATGGTGGCACAGTGGCGCGGCGGCAGCGCCGGGCCGTCCGCCGGGTCGTCGAGGTCGGCCTGCACAGCCGTGGTGACGCTGTTGGAGCGGGTCATCCTGCGGTAACTGAAGGAGAGGAGGACAGAGAGGGAGTGTATTTCATTTTTCCATCTGCTACTGATCTGATTTTATTTAGCAATTGATTACATGTACTGATATAGTACAGTAATACCACATCAGTGTCTTCCTTTTAGCAGTAATTATGCTAATATTGTTTACGCCCTCTTCTTGGAGGTGGTCCCGGTATGAGGAATTCAAATGATCACAGTGATTCCATATCTGATAGCTGTGGATAGGAACGAGGAGAGTCTTTTGTGTGTGTGTGTGTGTGTGTGTGTGTGTGTGTGTGTGTGTATGTGTGTCTTGTCACCTGGCTCATTCAAAAGCAACAGAGTGTGCAATCGTCTGTCACACCACAGCCCGTGTTCTGGGGCTGATGCACATGCACACATACATGCACACACACACACTCAGACACACACACAAACACACACACAAACACACACACACACCTGGGACCCTTCTCTACAGCTGGGTGTGCCGTGTCGTATTTGGCTCAGAGGCTTTGTGCCCCTGTCAGACAGTCCTTGCCAAGTCCCTCCACACTATGTGCCAAGACAGACACACACACACACTCGTGTGCAAAGATAAAATCAACACGCACACACACACACACACACATATACACACACACACACACACACATACACACACACACACACACACACACACACACTTGGCTTGTTCTATAGAGCAGCTCACCACCCCAGTGATGAATGGGAGGCCAGAGGGATGGGGGTGTTAGGGAAAAACTGGCCAACTGACTGTGCAGTGACTAGACAGCCAGCAGTCTAATCACTGCCAGATTACAACTTGAAGCTGTAAAAGACTCAAAGCACATCTTTTATTAACACATACAAGAATATGCCAGAATGCCGCTCATCGAATCACTCAAAAAACAATGTTTGTGCTTTGATACGTGCACATAATAGCACACAGACACACAGTGTCCCCATAGATACACACAGAGAGCAGATAAAAACAGGGAAAAACACACTAGTGGGGTACCTATTTGTCCCAACTCATGGATCCACATGCAAACCATGTATTTTTAGAATTATGGTATACCAAACATGGATTATCATGATGTTAGTCATGTCTGGTTTTACATATTTTTGACTACCTCAGCTGTCAACAAACGGGTAAAAACTTTGCAATGCCAAGAGCCATTAAGAGAGACTGGTAGCATTGCTAACCAGTCACCTCTGTGTATCTATACATACCCACAACCCTCTCACACATGAACCTCGGCTTGACCTGCCCGCAGCATGACACTCACAAATCAGTCTAGCTCCATCACGTCTGCCTCGGCCCATCTCCGGACACTCAGTCCTCCTAGACTCTACCTATTCATCTCCACCTCCCCTTTCTCATTCATCTCTTCTCTTCCGTGAACAGAGAGAGAGAGAGAGAGGGCAAGGGAGTGGCTTTGGGGTAGATCAAACAGAGTGTGTATGTGTGCATGTGTACGTACCAGTGCCTGCAAGTGTGTGAGTGTGTGTGCACAGCAGTTAAAGAGTAACTCCTCCGAGCAGGTGTTCAGCTCTAATGACCTCAGCCTGCTTTCTATCAGCCCGCTAACAACTTCCTGCAGGGGCAGAGACAAGCAAGGCCAAACACAGCCCAGACAGAGAGAGAGAGAGAGAGAGAGAGAGAGAGAGAGAGAGAGAGATGGAGGGAGAGAGAGAGAGAGAGAGAGAGAGAGAGAGAGAGAGAGAGAGAGAGACAGACAGACAAACAGACAGACAGAGAGATAGGCATATTGATAGATAGGAGGTAGCAAAACAACAAGAAAGGGAAACAATAGAGGAAAGCTGAGGGACTGAGAAAGAGGAGCTGGTAAAAAATATGAGGAAGGTAAGCAGGAGAGGAAAAAGGAGGGAAAGAGAGAATATGAGAGCGAATAAAAAGGCAGAAAGCCCCATGTTCTTGTTACACTCATGAGGAGTATATAGCGGAAAGCTATAAATCACACTAGAGGTAGAGAGGGAGTCTTGCATTCCATAAGCTGCCTCCTTCGGACAGCCTCTTTACCTCTGGGCACTTTGTTTCAATGCATTTATATTTTCTGTCCATTTAGAGAGAAAAGAGTTCAAACTAGAAACACAAGGACCAGAAATAATGGTTAAAAACACAAAGAGCACACAACTACTAATCTGGAGATAGGATGGAGGTCTAGAACAAGGTGAAAGAGGTATGTCGAACGAAACATACAGTACACAGACCCTCTCATGCTTATTATGGACCACAAATTAACACTCTCCAGTTGTATACACCTGAGGCTTTTCACTGTTTGTTTGTCTTATCCCAGTAATGACAAACTCTCAGTCAGTTTGGACACGGACGGAAAAGACAGGGAGGTCTAGCTAGGTTAAGTTAAGTTGACTTTTCAAGATGGCTGTGCATATGGTTTAGTCACTATAGACCATGAGCAACATTCCACTTCCCCTGTGACTGCAAAGCCACCTGGTGACCACCAACTCAAACCTGACATGTCTTGGGAATCAATCAATTCATCCATCAAATGGTATCTAGCCTGTATAACCCATTTCAGGGATCTTTTCCTGCGTTTTCGTGTTCCTGATCACGTCCCTGCTCAAATCACTGAGCAAGGTTCACTTGTATACATCAGTGTGGGAGTAAATATGCGATGCATGAATAAAATCAACATCTCCCAACATGCCTGGGCAGAGAGAGGTCCAGGTAAAGCCTATGTAAAGACAAGCGTCTCGTTTGTAGCATTCATCTCTTTCTACAGCTCTCCTCCACTCCCTTTCAGTTAGACAGGCCTAATCCTAGTTCAAACAGCAAGGTGAGGTTATGACCTACGACTGCTACATATAAACACACAGGCACACAAGGACACACAAACAGATACACACATACACACACACACACACACACACACACACACACACACAAATGGGGAGTTTGAGTACCGGGGCAAGGCCACAGGAGTTTGGCACTCTCACCGTCTGGAAATCTAATGCCCAGACCTCCCAGGACAACACACGCACACACACACACACACACACACACACACACACATACACACACGCATGGACACGCACACACACGCACAAATGCATGCCAACAGGTAAACAATCAAACATGCACCAACAAAAACACCCACCCACCCACTCCAAACATTAACTAGTGAAATGCTGCATCACATACAGGCATCAGCAGGCTAGCAGACTTGTAGGTGTCTGGAGGAGTTAATATTTGCCTTGGCAACTCAGGGAAGTCAGCCTCTTTTTCAAAGCTTGGTCAGTCAGCTGAGACCTCCTCTCTCAGAAAGCCCCTCACATTCCCTCACACTGAGTATGTGTGTGTGTATGAGCATGAGTGTGTGTTTTTAAGTGCTGGAGTCAGCCCTCAAACTGACCTTTGATTGAGGTGATGTCTCTTTGAATTCCCGCATGTCTTGGCTACAGTATGAAAAGCCAGCACGGTGGCTAAATTTGTCATCTTCCCTCACCAAACAGAGGGTCACTGTTTTGACAGGGTGGACACAGGCAGGCGTTACTGGCACACAAGCCGTAAATGCCTGCGTGACTTTTCGCACAACTCATGGACAGTTCCTGCCAGAGTAACTAGGCCGTGACAGGCCTGCTGCAATGTGAGCTAATGGTGTAGCATGAATACTAGGCTGCTTCTTCTCAAACCAGCAACATTAGGCTGGAAGAGAGGCTGTAGTTGACAGCGCACTCTCTCTCAGAACTAAACAAATCCCTAAAAGTCCCTCCCCTTTTCTCTCACTCTCTCTCTCTCTCTCTCTCCCTCCCACACACACACACAGAGCCGTAAAAGTAGCCTGCTGCCTGAATCACAATGACTGGAGCAACAGATGGCTGTCAACTCACCCCCTCCACCTCCCCAGCTCCCTGCACCACATCCTCTGGCCCAGCTGTCACTTGGGGCCCCTGGCTGAGGGGTTTCTGACGCCAGCCTCCCCTGAGCTGGGGACAGCTGCTGCGGGGAAGCTAGAGTAGGGGGGCAAGCACTCCTACCACATACTACAAACCTCTCTCTGTCTCCACAAGTCCTCTCTCTGCCCATGCTATCTCTCTCACATTCATCCCATCTGACTTATCCAATTTCACTTTTATAGCCTCTTGTTCTCTCTCTCTCTCTCTCTCTCTACTCACCATCGTTCATCCTCCACCTGAATGCCTATGGACTGGAACTTGGACTGTTCCTCTGTTGGCCCTGCTTCCTCTGGGTCCACCTACAGCCGCAAGGGTGGAGGGGAGGAGTGGCAGGTTAGAGGAGGAGGAGAGAAACTGTCAAACCGAACGTCCAACTTACTTGGGGCTAAAGCTGAGCTCATCCTCTCACCTGGATCCCTATGGAGAGGCACTTGCGGAGCGCTTCCCTCTGCGCCTTGCTGTCGGCGGAGACGTGGGCGACGGCGGAGGTGGTGGCGGTGGCGGTGATGGTGATGGTGCTGTTGGTGACGTGCTGGCTGGCGGGGCCGTGCACCTGGGCGTTAGCTGCCTCGATGGCTGCCGTCAGGGCCTTCATGCTGTCGATGCTCTCCGTGGAGTTGGACAGGCCCGGCTGGGAGCTGATGCCGGTCCGCGGGCCGCTCCCCCCGTCCATGTAGGCGTCCTGGGCCGACTCGGTGCTGCTCTGGGCCGTGATGGATATGAAGGGTTTGGACGGGGTGGTCCGTGGCGGGACGGGGGGAGGGGTCTTCTTGTAGGTGGTGATGCATGATGATACTGCAGGGAGGAGAGAGAGAAAGAGAGAGAGAGAGAGAGATAATGAACGATTACCTTGGCTACACAGTGAATACATAACTCTCAAAAAAGAGCTTGTTCTATTGAATATGATGAAACTTTTATGATCCCTGTGGGGAAATTGGGTTGTTGCAGAAGTAAATAATAGGATACAACAAAGAAAAATAGAATATAAATAAGACTGTAAAGAGGGGACATTAATCATAACACAACCCATAATTACAACACTAGAATATATTAAGTAGAAATTTATGAATTAAATGAAAATATACAAATTACAACATGGGTGCAAGGTACGCAAAATAATAGAACAGATGAAGAGAAAAATGAATGAAAAATGCATACAATATGAAAATCACTCAGGAAATGATTTGTGTGACAGCTAGACTAACACACTGACAGTTTAGCCAGAGGTCTGAGATCCCTGGAACTGAAATGGACAGTAGATTAGGGCCAACTTTACCAAATCAGAGCCAGTCTAGTAAAAGGATTAGCATGCTAGCCACTTGACCTACTGATCTAGATGGTTAAAACCTCTCCAGTCCTCTACCCACTTATTGTACTCGGAACGATTTGACGGTGCTGAATATAGCTCTGTGTGCGTGTGTGCCCGGGTGTTGTTTGCATGCATAATTAAGTGTAATCACAGCAGTTAAATGAAATTGTAGGAGACAGAGAGAGCTCAGTACACTCTAATAGTCTAGTCAAGGCTATGTGATAAATCAAAGCAAATAGATATTAAAATCAGCATTACAGCCAGTCAGGTAAAACCGCAACAGTGCTGCTCAGTATCTTTCTCTCTGTCTCTCTCTACTCTCTCAGGTTACATCTACAGGTTAGCACAGACAATGGAGCCTCTCACACACAGACAGTCAGTAGCCTGTGTATAGAACATGCCAACAGACAAAAAAAAACAAAAAAACATGGCCTGTCTAAAGAAACAAAACACAGCCACCCCCTAACTGCATTATGCCTTGGAATCCCCTTTCTGACCCGGTGCTATCATCAAAACTAGGTCGCTCTCCTCGCTCTGCAGCAAAACTAGGACAGTGAGTTTCCTGGATCCCTTTAATCCCTACAAAAGACAAACATCCTACCGTGGCGAGATCGCTGCTGTGTGTGTGTGGCAGACAACTGTTGCCAGCCACACCCAGCATGAGGAGCCATGTCTAAAACCATTAGAACAGGACGTGGTTTTCTTTGTGCCTTGCTGTTTCACTGACAGCTATAGAGGGCTTGACATATTGGAGGTGAACAGAGGGCTGACTTCATCCACTTGTTCTGTCAGTGTGTCCCCCCCCCCCCCCCCTTCTCCCTCCCTCACCAGAAGTGACTGGATGATCCCAGACAGGATCTCGGTCAGGTTTTGACAAGTTGAAAAGTACTCAGACGGGAGGAAGATTGTGTTGAGATTAGATCAGACTAACATCTGAGTCTTTGTTGGTGCTGTAACAAGCCACAAAGACGAAAAAAAATTACTTATTACATCTCTATTCTGTACCATCCTGCCTCTAAATGTCAGATGTATCTGTTCTGGAGACAGATGAAGGGGATGCAGGAATTACTGTCAAAGCCGTCGCAGGCAAAAGCATCTGAACATGCCTCGATATGTAGCAGTGTCCAGACGGTTCGCAGATGTCTGGGGAACATGATCGACACACAGGGACGATCTTTGAAAAGGTCACCGAGTACAAACCGTACAAACCGCCAAGAGAACAAAAAAAGGCACACTGAACACACACATGCACTCACACAGCGGGGAGGGCGAGGTCCTGCCCCTATCAGCCATGGAGGTTCAAAGGATAGAATGTCAGCCCTTTCAGAGCTGCTATCCCCTGAAGTCATCTAAAAGTCACACATCGTGTGGGTGTGCATGTGGGGTGACTGTGTGTGTGTGTGTGTGCTGTGTGCATGTTCCTCCCAGGCCAAGAGAAGGGTTAAAGAACAGAGGGTTCGCTCAATAAAGCGCTGTATGAAACAGGAGACGACGCGCCGCGCCCCACCTAGCTGTCACTGCGAGGGCCAGACACACCGGAGAATGACAGGGGCTTTGAATGCCGAGACAGGTTAAGTAAACACACTCAGGAGTCGGAACATGCCCGCACACACATGTATGCACATAAGGGCCCACAGACACACACACACGCGTGCACACAGAGGCACACAAATACATTGACACAGCCCAGCCTAACGTTTCAAACTCTCCACATCAATGGAGACCACAGACTTCCTGCCACTGATATACTCTCCATCCATCTGAAACTGTTGTCAACAATGATCTGGACCAAACCAGAGACTGTGTGCGAGTGTGTGTATTAGTGTACCATCAAACATTTGGCAAAAAATGAATGGCTCACATGGATTATAGTTGCCAGATTTGAGAAATCCAGAATTTGTGTGTTCCAAAAAACAGAGTAAGTGAAATCTTCTAATCCCTTTTTGGCTGCTCATTGCCGCACCACCATGACAGCAGTGAGGGGAAAATCATTGACCAAAACAACTGTCCTGATAAGACAGAGGCCAAGTTTCCACAGAGGGGAAAAATAGTTTGGTCTTCTTGCAGCCATGAAAGCATGAGAGTACTATACCGCCCTGGACCTCCCACACACACAGACAGACATGCAGACACACACATACACATGCACAGACACACACACACACAGTCAAGGACACAGTGTTATATGGAAGGCGGAATGTGACACTGGATTCCACCAGACCCTTAAGAGGGAATGTGGAAAACCCTCTTCGCCACCACAGATACACACTGACTAGCACACACAGCTTTTCTCTCATTTCTTCATAATATCAAGTTAATGCGACTTTGATCACAGCATCAAAAAAAGACAGCATTCATATTTTCTTGTGTGCAAGAAGAACCGGCGACAAATTCCCTCACTTAATTGAAGTGGGATTGTGGAATGTCAGTTGTCTTCCCTTGCAGAGGTGCAGCATGCTGCGAGCATTGTCATTCCACAGAAGAGAAGAGTTTGTGAATGACAAAACTCTAGTGGCACTCGGCCAAATCCCTCTTTGACAAATGCTTCAAAAGTCCCATGCCGACAAGTCGGTGTGAATAGCAGTCCTTCTGGCAAAGCCCACCCCCTCCCCAGGGCTTGATAATATCAAAGAAAGTCCTCTCCTCCCCTGAAACAAAGCAACGTCTCCATTCATTTCTCTAGCTCAGAGAGAAAAAAACAGACTAGCTAGCCACCTCTCTGGCTCCACTGATCACAGTGTCCCATTTGAAGACTGTGTGTGTGTGTGTGTGTGTGTAGGTGTATGCCATTTCCTTTATACAATCAAGCAAGTTCATGTTACTTAGTGGACAGATTGAAGGCAGGGAACTGCCTTGTAATCTCCAATCTGTGTATCTGTGTGATACAGAGTAGGCCACTTCAAAGAGCAGTTTGGCTTAAGAAGCTAGCGAACAGTATCGGGCTCCCCCGCGCGGGGGCCAAGGGCAAATCCACCACCATCCAAACAAATACAAAGGCCAGGAAAGGGGGCAGTTGGTATGGGGGAACATTGACAGCTGAGCCCAGCTGCACTGTGTTTGGGATGAGGGTCTGCCAGAGGGGAGAGGGCAGAGAATAGCAGACAGACAAGAAGAGCTGAGGGGGTGGAGGAACAAGAGTGAGGAGGAGGAGGGTGGAAGGAGGCTAGAGAGCCACTGCCTGGCTCTGTCTGCTCTCTCTCTCCCTCTCTCTCTCTCCCTCCCTCCCTCCCTCTCTCTCTCTCTCTCTCTCTCGCACACACACATACACACACACACACAGAACCAGCTGGAGTCCTTTGTGATAGCGTCACCATGGCGACACGTAGCAACATGAAGTTTGCTGGGAGGCTTGGCGTTTGAACAGCAGCAGGCAGAGGGAAGCTTCTGTTGGCCGTTTGTTTACCTTGACAGGCTACACTGCAGCTGCACTGACACTCGGCTAAACACGAGCCAACGAGAAAACACGGCGGGAATAATGGGAAGCAGCTAGCATAACTAAAAATCAGACAAGTAAACACCAGGCTATCAGCATAGAGTGAGCAATCAAGTGCCAGTGTGTTGCAAATTAATATCTAATGATGTTTATAGCCTGCAGAGGCGAAGCACTGGCCTTGGCAGTGTGTGCAGCCGAATGCTAAACTCCACCAACCAGTTTGTCTTTGAAACCTTGTCAAACAGCCTTGTCACTGGGTTTCCGGGACAATGTCATGTGGTGACAATAACCTGAAAGTTCATACCGTGTGACGATACACTGCTCTTGTGAACAGCTATGTAGCACATTATAAACAAGCTGATGGCAGCACAAGACATATCCCAAACTATTCAGCATGGCCACCAGTACTACTAGTTACCATAAAACACAAACAAGTTTTACAAAACAGCCTTGTGTTTCAAAAAGTTATGCTGTGCTAAAAAAAAAAGACCGCAATAAGTAACAAATACGACAGAGACACAACAAACCCTGCACACACTACATACAATAGTCCTTTAAAAGTCCTCTGACCGCCTTATGAGTCACCTGAAAGTCTCCCAGAGGCCCTCATGTCAGTCTACAGCTCTCTAGCCACCAGAGGTCAGAGGTCACTGGAGAGGGTTTCTGCTCTCCAGATGCCTGAACTCTCTCAGACACAATAGCTCACTGTGTGTGCATGTATGTGTGTGTGTGTGTGCCTTTTAAAGGAGTATATTTAGCATGTGTGAGTGAGGGAGGATTCAGTGCAAATGGCACCAGTGTTATAAACATCCTGGACAAACCGCTACTCTTTAAAGTTCTTGAATGCACTGCGTTCCATTCAAATTGACTTGTTTTTTTTCCATAACAGCTGAGTTTGAGTTAAACATAAGCATGCATATCAGTACAAAATAGGGTTGTCACGATACTAGAATTTCTAACTTCGATACAATACCCAGGAAAATATTGATATGCGATACCATTTTCGATACCAAGGGGGAAAAATGAATTTTCAATCTTTTTTTTTTAAATATTGTTTTCATGTTAAAATATAATTTTAACATGAAAACAATATTTTAAAGTTGTCTGAGATCAAACAACACATTTTTGTTTGACAGGTGTCGATTGCTGTCATGATTTGCTGTTTTTTATTGAGGGGAGTGAGCTTATACTGCACAAGCATGTGAAACATCATATTGCCTCCTGGCCTCTGCAGCACAGACTGTAAGCAACTAAGCAAAAAACACAACCACAGAGACCCAAACTAGTCCCTTAATATCTGCAGGGGGAAATCCCTGTGCAAATGAGACAGATGGACGGACAGATGCTTCTCCATAACGTAGGCCCGATAAAACTCATTCAAAACTTTGCACTTGCACAGCAGATTACCCCTGCTCTAGTCATCAGCCTATCAGAACATTTTTAGCTTGTTGAAGCAACAGATACCCACCAATGATAGGGAAAAATCAGCAGGGCTAGAGTTAGTGGATTATTATTGACAGAATGATTTTAATCAGACATTTCAAAGTCCGGTCGAGCCTTCTGACCGGGCCCGGACAATGCATCTGAAAACCGGACAGTCCAGTTGAAAACCGGGCATCTGGAAAACCTACTTGATAACGTTAGCTAGCTGCATCACCAGATAGAGAGTGTGTTTACAACTGTCAGCCAATGCTAAATCTGGCAGGCAGCTGCTCCCTGTTAGGCAATAGATTCAATCCACTTAACCCACTTTCCTGTGTTCCAAGTTCAAATAGAGAGCCTGGTTACCTGCATTCCTCTTTTATGGGCCCACGCTCTCCTCGCCTTGTCAATCAGTGACAGGCAGGGAGAGACATGCTGAGTGCAGAAAACAGAAGGGAGGGAGGAATGAAAATCGAGAGTTCATTTCCAAAACACTACATAACCATTTTGAGGGAAGGGGATTAGCACATAAAGTTCATCACTGAAGATCTCTAAAATCTCTGTGATCTAGTCTGTGAAAGCGTTATCAGCCAAGAACTAAGTCGGCTATTATCCTTTAAAAAGTGCCATAATTTGTTTACATTCTGTGCAATCAGCCATTCTGTGAGTCATTGTGTCAGTTAAGACCTCGTTTTGGAACAAAAGGAACAAAGGAAAAAATAACCAGGAGCAGTCCCGAAATATGCGACTGATTGTTTTATGTCCACCTAAATCTGAAAATTACTAACAATTACTCTAACGACTGCGTAATTGTCAACATCAACACTGTAAATACCAGCTGGATGACATATACAGTGCTGTCAGTTATAATCATCCAAGAGTTGGTATAAATATGTGACCCTAACGTTCCACCCTGTACACTACTGAAACATGTGGGCTAATCTCCTGAGGACTTTGAGGAGCTTGCTCAGTAAGTGTTTCTAACATGAAGGGGGTTTTCTCATTAGACCTGCCCTGTAGGGGCTCCGGGCCGTTTCCATTGTTCTCCGGTGCTCCTTGCCAAGGGCTTAGGCCTGACTAGTCTGCAACCACATGAAGAGACACATCACTCCTTTGTTTCTGTCCAAAAGACCTGCCTGCGGGGAGGTGAAAGAGAGAGGATATCTCTAAGTGACTCAACATCAGGGGAGGAAGAAAAAGGAGAGAGGGAAAGAAAGAAAAAGAGGAGAAAGAGAGAGGGGGAGACAGAGAGAAAGGGGGATAAGACAGGATAAGTTTGCCGTGCCATTTCCTTCAGTTCCTGTATTAACATTCCAGCTGCTTCGTGGGGCATAAACCTGAGCGTTAGCCCTAATGCTAAAGCTAACACACCCACACATCTCACGCATGCTTTCACTGCACTCATTTCCCAGAGTATTGCTCACCGACTGAGACTAAGCTGAGAGTCCACTGGCTCGGTGTTGGAATGACACACCGCATGTGCTGGCAATGACAGCATGGGCAACTATAACAAGTCCTAGCATACCTAAAGAGTTGTGTAGGAGAGGGAATTCAATTACTCAGAACATAAAACTGTCTAAGTTTAAGGAAATTGTGCTTGTGCAGTGACTAGACTCGTAAAAAGGCCCAAAATATGTAGCTATGTTAACATCATGTACGTGACAGAGAGACGGAGATAGAGTGAGAGAAGGAAGAGTGGACAGAGAGTCTTGGTGTGGCATTTTCTGTTGCTAAGTGGTTAATAGAGGCCACTTAGGCCAGTGAGTGTGGTGACTAAAAATAAACACAGCAACACAGCCTGAGAACAGTGCTGCCACCACACTGTCTCCAAGTACTGACACAGCTCCCTGATAAAAAGAAACATGACAGACTGTCGGCAAGAACTAAACGTCTCTGGCGTTACAGCTGAGAACAGGGAAACAAGACCGCCAGCCTGGAGAATAAAGGAGGAACGGGACAAAACAGCAAACACACAGGCGGACAGACAAACAGACAGAGACACTGACAGAAAACACACACACACACATCCACACTGAGTCAGCCCAACTAAGAGGGCTGAAACACAATGCCGATGTCATGTCATTACATGAAGAATCACCGCTCGCTGCAGCTGCTATTTACATACAAATGCAGTGGTATGTGGTCAAAAGTTCACTTCTCCAACCTCACCAAAAAAGACAGGGTGTTCATGCTACATGGACTCTGGGGGATTAACTGCACTCAAAAAGACAAGAAGTCAAAACTTGGTTCACAAAGTGAACTGGGCACAAAATGTAACAGGAAAGCTGGCGAGCGGTCTTTACAAGGGTTTGAGTTTACTCTTCCAGGAATGCCGTGAAACGTCAGTGTCGGGTGTCGTTTCACAGTCCTGGGGTTTTTCCTCGCATTCCTTCCCCCCGCTCCCCTGTTTGACGTTCTTTGTCCCGACCACTCGCACATGGAGGGGAAAGGAGACACTGGCGGCTTAATCCCCAGCCAGAGGCATGCTAAAGCCATCTGGGCCCAAAACCAAACGTCAGGCTCGGGTCTGCAGGAGAGGTGACGGGGGCTGGGCCGATGGAAAGTCAGAAGAGAGAGAGAAAAGAAGAAAACGAGAGAGAGAGAGAGAGAGAGAGAGAGAGAGAGAGAGAGAGAGAGAGAGAGAGAGGGAACAGAAAAAGAGGGGGAGACAGAGAGGTAGGAGGTACAAGGGGGAGTGGGGGTGGAACAAGAGCCAGGCCACACTGACGCATACTGTCTTTGTGGTTTCCAGTCCTGACCCTCTGACCCTATACATCCTGTCGAAGGGGGCGGAGGGGGGCGAGGGAAAGATGAGATGGCAGCTAAGTATTGGTGTGTATGTGCGCTTGTGTGTGTCCAAAGCGCATAACACATGTATCAGACTATAGATACACATATATATATATATATTTCTGAGTAGATGCCACAGAGCTCTATCCGCCTCTCAGGTGTGATTTTTCACACCCCTCTTCCCTCTCTTCCTGTGTGTTTACATCCACTCCCAGCAGAATCTCGTGGGGGAGGAACAATGGCCTCTCCAGCATTCCCACTCTCCTGCCGAGAGCACTCGTTTGTCTCCTGCATTCCTTTCCCCATTCATCTCTCTTTCTCTTTTCTCTCCCTCTCTCTCTCTCTCTCTCTCTCTCTCTCTCCTGGCCAGAATAAACGGCCCGCTACTCTTTACAGGGGCGGGGAGGGGGTCTGAGTGTGTGTCTTAAAACCTCGGAGTGGAATCAGTCCCCTCGAGCACAACCTCCCCTCTCCTCCCCTCTTTACTTGGTTAGTGAAGCAGCAAAGCTAAAAAGAAAGGGAGGGGAAAGGGAGATGCATTCTTTCTCTCCCTGTTGCTGTCTCTCAGTGTGTACCGGGGGTGAGTTGTGGCTTATTTTTAATGACTGGTTAAAAAAAAAAAAAAAAAAAAAAAAAAAAAAAAAGCGAAGGCTGGGTCTCTCCCCCGCCAGCCACTTGCACACAGACTCAGTCACATAGGCACAAACACACACACACACACACACACACACACACACACACACACACACACATGTACACACTGCTGTAGCTGAGTCTGGGACTTTCACAGAGAAGTCTTTAATTTGCGCTGGGGCCTGGCCTCCCACACTGCACAGCCCAAACCACCCACTTACAGCCACCGCCATGCACCATTCCTCAGCTTGAGCAAGAAGAATACACACAGAGAGGTTGACTTTTACTCCAACTTGCCCCCTCCCCTCCAGAACAGTGAGAGCAGCATGGACAAACTCTCAAACACACATCTTGGCTGTCAAGAGAACTTGTCTGAAGTAAACTTAGTCCTAAAAGTTTCTGTCTAGAGGACAGAGCAAAGAGCATGCATATCTAGAGGGGGCATTTTTATGGCCCCCAAAATGCAGCCAGCCAGCCTGGAGGAGATTTAATTCGGCATCCTAACCCCTCTTGTGTTTTTCATTCCCCCGGGGCTTTGAGTTTGCGGGCCCTGCCCTGCCCAGCCTTAGCATGTAGGAGCCATGAGGATCATCCACAGTCAACAGTGAGGAAATCCTCTAGGGGCTTTGCTTTTCCTTTGCTCTTTCTGATGCCAAAACACAGACAGGAAGAGCGGAGGGAGGAGGGACAGCCCCTACCTGACACAACTGCCACTACTGTCTACCTGGCCTGACACGGCAAATGGGCCGCTCACATTAAAAAAGTCTACATCTGGGAAAGTAATCTTCAAAGTAAACATGATTGAAAATGCGGTGCTGACTCCTTCATTTCAGTGGGAAACCGGTCCCATGTGTTCTCTGTGTATCCGAGTGTCAGAATAATGTGCATGTCTTTCTCTGAGCTGTGAAAGAGAGACAGTGAGAAAGAGGAAGAGTGGAGACAGCGGGGGTGCACTGCCGTGGCCCTTCTTTGTATCAGCACTGCATTTGCCATAGTCCTGTCAGCTCCTCCCTGCACCCCTCTCATTTTCCCCCTCTCTCCCCTCTTTCTCTCTCCATCTTTTTAACTGAGAACAGGAGGAGAGGAACGAATGACATTCTCCTGCCCCTGCGCTTCCTGTGTCAAAAGATATCCAAACGCCACTCTTCCTCCCTGAGTGGCCATAATCAAAGCATTCCAGGCCCAAACAAGCTGGGACCAATTAAGTCGTAAGTAAACATAAACACCTAGCAGCCACAAACCAAAGCTTGAAGTCCCGGAGGTTTACCCTTTTGACTTTTATTCTGGTTCAGAGCATGTACGGGCAGGAAATCATTGCCGATTCAGGCCGTGAAAATAATTACAGGTAATGAAAATTATGATAAAGCAACTTCTGCTTGCATTCTGCAAAATATTCAACAAGAACTACAGTTGCAATTCACCTGCATAAGCATTTAAGATCACACTGCATCAGAACGTCATGTTGTGCAGAATGTGTGCCATATTTAACACTTGCAGGTTTGACCAGCCTACATACATTTGTGCAGCAAGCATGCTTCAAAGCAACTGTTCACACAATGATGGTTACAGTAATGATCTGAAGCTATGATGACCCCTAGTGAAAGGTTTCATATTGCAAGTCAAGTCTTGTTCTTTTTCTTGGGTTGCTTCCATCGCAGTTCACAGGAAGAGGCCAATTCACTTCACATGATCAAATCAGTTTTAAAATTTTATATTAGACTGATTAGACTGTGCTGACTGCTGTTGCTGTGGATTGGGCTAAATCACACACAGCAGGTTAGATTCAGTGGGAAGTTAAGAGTCCAAACACATCCATGACAAACATCACTAACACGTTGCGATTGTACAAGCCATCCCATGTGGGAATAATAGGCAATAAATCCGCTGATGTAAAACTGAGAATTGTGAATTAGATGCGATTCCTCAGGAGCCGTTCGACTGATGACTAACGCTCGTAAGCTCACACAGGGCAAAATAAAAGGGACGCCGATTCTTTCCCCCCTCGTGCCACGAGAGAGCGACAGTGCAAGTTCCCACTGGCTTGCATTCTCAGACAGCCGTGACAGGATGAAGTAATTACTGAGTGGTTGACACACCAGCATGGCTAGGATTTATCTCCTCCAGGAAGAGAGATAGCCAAATCACAGTTTACCCACATCGAGCTCCCAGTTTGGGCTTGATCCCACAGCTGCAGCGGGAGAAGCCACACACAGACAGACTGACACTGTAGACATTTACAAGCACAACGCATGTACGTGCACACACACACACACACACACACACAAAAAAGAAAAAAGAAAGGTGCTGCTTGATCGCGGTACGGCTGGCAACCACAACAGAGGATGGTGTCTTTCTCCCCTTTTATTCCATATGTGTGTGTGTGTGTGTGTGTGTGGTGCGTGTGCTTGTGTGTCACCACATGCCTAGACCCAGCCCTTGTTTCCTGTCAAACACACCTACTTCCAGCATCAAAGCATGTGGAATGACAGCATTATGCAGGTGTGTGTGCGAGAGAGAGCGAAGGAGAGAAATGGAGAGAGAGAGAGACAGAGAGAGAGATGGAGAGACAGAGAGATGACAGCAGACTACTGTTTAATTTACATCCCCTCTTTGAATAATAATTCCACCTTAGCGGATGGCAGCTTTGATCCACTGACACACAGGTGTATTTCACATGCAGAGGGGCACGTTGCTAAGGCAGAGCTTTATCTGTCCCTGTAATTAACACCAGGCCAGGAAATGGAGAACTAGTGTGTGTGTGTGTGTGCATGTGTGTGACTGAAGAGGCATGGCATGAGGGATTGATGGAGCTCAAAGGAGCATTCCAGTGTGAGCGCTGTTTGATCTCCTTGTCTCTCAGTCTCACACATGTACAGTAGGCAATGCATTGCATGTCAGTCACGCCTCAAGTGTACAGTATCTCACACTCCACACTCTGTCCCATCCTGCTCACATCTCTCGCTCTCTCTCTCTTCCTCTCTCTCACCTGCCTCTCCCTCACACACACACTTGAATTGTAGATATGACCTAAAAATCTGACTGGAATAATGTTCTTAAGTGATCTCACAGGGTAAGACTCTAGACTTGCCATGTGTGCTGAGCCCTAGTGCTGTGGTCAAACATGAAAAGGCCGTCATGGGCTAAATCCAATGAAGGGATGCAGCCCCCCCTAGTGGTGAAAAACTAGAATTGAAAAATGTATTTCTGGGAATTGTCTCTGCTGCAAAGTCACTGATCGAGACAAGAAGAGGCATTGCTCACAGTGCTGTCACATCAGCTACTATTATGGCATCAAAACAACACATCTATTTTCACAGGGAAAGCTGGTGTAATTTCATACATTGAGAAAACTCTGATTCATTTCATTATGTGCTGTCATAGCCGCCTGATTTGCTTATTTGCCATGGCCACATTTTTTCCCCAGATGACCAAGGTAAAATGGCAATTTAGGATTATCAGACAAATGTGCTGACAATACGTGTTCTTGCCGCACCTAACAAAGTGCAGGAGCAAGACAGAGAGTCTTCAGCCTCTCTTTAGGCCCAGGGAGACTGTGTATAGAGAGATCAGCTGAGGGGCTGGATGAGGCAAACACAGTGAGAGCAAATCAATAGAGCTTGGACTGATT
Source organism: Centroberyx affinis (assembly GCF_046629955.1). Taxonomy (NCBI): domain Eukaryota; kingdom Metazoa; phylum Chordata; class Actinopteri; order Beryciformes; family Berycidae; genus Centroberyx; species Centroberyx affinis. Next base: position 463,675 of record NW_027279100.1, read on the forward strand.
GATGACCCGGATAAATACACCTTGGTAAATACAGGTGGTGACTGTCATCAGATGCTAATTAAGACAAATTGTTTAATTCTAAATGACACAAATAAATTGACAAATTGAAAACTCAAGAGCTGCACTGGATTGCTATTTTGTAAACTCAGCATATATATAAGTTATGGTTTAGTCATATATTTTGCTGATGCCAGAGGTGGAAGGAATGAATTACATTTACTCTCATTACTGTAACCAAGTAGCTTTTTGGTGTACATGAACTTTTTTTAAGTCAGTAATTTCACAATTACTTGAGGATGTCTTGACTGAAGTATTTTACTTTGCTACATTTTATAACATCCATTATAGAATACACATTTTGTAGGATCTCTATAAGCATTGCATCAGGAATTGGTCAATTGTAGACTGCATTTGCATCAGACCTGCAAAACCATAACATTAAGTAACTAACATTAAATGCTCAAATGTATCCATCATAGTGGTTAATATTAGATAAAAAACAATCCGTCCAGCTACACTATTATTGGTTTGTATTTGCCTGTTTTTTAAAGAAACACTGTAATAACATTATTGAATAATAGGGATGGACATTTGCTGTTGTTTTTTAATCACAGATCGAATAATGATATGTATTATAGCACGCTCAACATAGTCATGAATATGCAATATCAACACTGTATTCAAAGAGAGTAAACAATAATCAGTTGATAATGGAGTTGTGGGAGGAGAGGTGCATACTCTCCATAGCACAGTGCATTATCCTGCCAATTAAGCACCACATTTTCACCCGACCGCTTTGTCTTTGTTATTCTGTCTTCAATCTGCATTTTATGTGGGCTAATACAAAGCTGCAATTAACATTGCCCAGAGTGACCTCTTTTAGGTGATTGAGTGAAAGAATTAGAAGGGTTATTAAAAAGGAAAAGTGAATGGGGAAGTAAAATTAGGTAAGGGAAAGATACAGTTAGTGAGTGAGGGAAACACTGAGTAGGTGGGGAAAGTCAGTGACTGACCATCCATCCAGATCCATGGCCTTGGCCTGTTTAGATTTGCAGATCTGAAAACACTGAGAATGGTGGTGAAGAAAGGAAGGATGGTCTGCACAGAAACCACCACTAACATATTCCTAAATGTTGTGTTGATTCATGCTTTATTTTGTTGATGCACTTTATTTTGTAAAGTGTTTCTTTTCAATTAAAAGAACCTAGTTTGGACTCTCTGTCCTCTCGTCCATTCTACATTAGGTGGGAAAAATCAAACTGTATGTAACAATTTAAGTAACTCAGTAACTTTTACTTGCTACTTTTTTTTCAGCCACGTAACAGTACTTGTATTTGAGTAGGACATTTTGGTGCTCTTCCCACCTCTGACCTGTGTCATTCTGTCGTTGTCGTCGTCATGGCAGCACCCGAGCCAGGGAGGCTGTGTTTTGAGTCGCCTGTCATCACATCTTTATTTATCCAAAATGATATGTGGACACTTCATATCTTAGCTAGATGACTGGGTTAAGTGTCCCTCCTCTATCTCTTGACAAGTGTTTCATCAACTTATCTTTAGCATGATAATTGCTTCTTAATAGACACTGCGAACGACTGTGTGTGTGTGTGTGTTTTTGTATGTGTGTACGTGTGGTGTTAAAAATCTGTGTTGCTGGGAAAATCAGACTGGATAATCGACAGTAGATAAGGCAGAGAGAGAGAGAGAGAGAGAGAGACAGAGAGAGAGATCATTGCAAGCCATGACTAACTACATTAGTCCCCATAGTAACACAGAAGTACAACAGACCTGAGGCAACCGGATATACTCCTTTACAAACACAAGTCAGCCATCCACTCTCCAAACACCACACACACACACACACACACACACACACACACACACACACACGCACATGCACACACACACACACACACACACACAACTCATAATCTACAATATTATCACATATTCGTTTGAAGTATCCATTGGAGCATGGTGTCTATTTCAAAGCGGATTTCAAAGCCTTCAAAAACATACTAGTTAATACATGTACGCAGGCTGTTTTCACCATACTCAATGGGCTATGCATAATGGGATGGACAAGGAACACAAAGATTGGATTAACAATTTGCTTCCTTGTTTCCCTGTCCATCTTAGAACTCAGCTCTTTAGCCCATTAGTAGCAGGGTAAGTCTATACACTTAAATATAACAAAACAGTAGCTGTCAATACCCATAATGCAATATTTTATTTAGGTCTGCACTCAGGCAGCAAGCTAAAATGTAGTTTGGTTGCAATGACATACTCCATAATGCGTGTTAATAAACATAGAAATAGCTGTTTAGATGAATCAGTTAATTGCTAATAAAACTGACAGATCACTAACAAAATGATTGTGTTCTTCATCTCTAATTAAAATCATTTGGTTTTCCAGGAACATACCACACATGCAACACACCCGGTGATTCTGGCAGTTTCTAATTATTAAATGTGGATGTTGTTGTTTGGACACTTCGACAAGTAATGATGCCAAGCCAGAAGCTAACATCTTAATAAACTTGTTCCACTCTGTATTGAAATACAATAAACCTCATTTATCAAGCAATGATTCTGTTCTTTAAAACTAACATCGCCCCAGGAACTTTTTGCTGCCAGTTTAAACGCCAATACATAACGCATTTAAACAGCTGCCACTTCCAAATGTGGTTGTGTCTCTGGAGAACACAGCTTTCACATTGAATTTATCGCCAATACCGATGAGTGGGAACATTTTGTAAATCACATTTTAATGATCCCTGTGGGGAAATTAGGTGGATGTAGCAGCAAAAGTAATAGGGTTCAGCAGGCATATGAAATAAGCAATAAATACAGTAAAACAAATAAAGACAATAAAGCAATGAAATAGAAGGTAAACAGAATGTAAACAATTTAAACAAGTTAAGTAACCTTTATGAGTTGAAAGTATGAGCAGTTACTTACAGTTGTTACTGCCAGACACGACTGCTTACTCAAATATGGAATACAGAAATTAGAAACATGTTCTTTATAGATAAATAAGTAGAAAAGACACTACTGTGTACTAATAACTCAACCCTTAATTTTACTGTGGTTTTATTTATGGCTTGATGATGGAGGGTCACTGTGACTAAGACCTTCCTGAATGAATGTGTCAACATCTGAGCCGCATGTTAAATGCTACACAAGACATATTCAGGATGGCCTCTGTCATATAAGTGATACTGATGTAATCCCACATGACTATGGCCTAGTTAAACGTGTGTGTGTGTGTGTGTCCCTGGCATGTTGAGCTCAGGAGAGTCTCACAGCTTGTCTGAAAATAGCAAGCAGAAAGCGGGTAGGTGAGCAAGCAGGCGGCATCGCTGGCATCATGAACTGAATGGTGTGCATGACTCACTCAAACACAGATGGTCTGCTGGAGAAGTGGGGCCACAGACTGCTCATCTGTCACACAGCAGGGTGTTAGGGACCTTCCATCTCCCCCAGCATGCCTTGCTCCAGTAACTGACACCGCTGTTTCCCATGAGGCCTGAGGGCTTAGCATCTTTCCCCTCTGCCTCCTTGATGCTCACTTCAACTGTCACAGAAGCCTGACATGAACCGTGGATGAACTGCGGCTCCAGACCGGCCCTGAATATAACCTAAATAACTGCAGAGACTTGTGTTGTGATGCCGTGCCAGGCGTGTGCTGTGTGATGTAGGCCACACCTGTTGTCCCACATCAAGGATCAGACACCAAAATAGACTGGGAGCTGGAAGCTGTTCAGCATTTCCCGGCTACCATGAGTGAGGTCCTGAGAGCAAACAGCTCGCAGGCTAATCTCAGCATGCTCACATGGGGACTGATTTGGAGGGAAAACTACTTGCCATGGGCATGGGAAAGAGCAAAAACTCTATTCAGTATCAGTGTCAAGACTTGTGGACTACAGGCCTACAGGCTTACAGGCCTAAAGAAAGTAAAATAAAGTAGATAAACTATACTCACAAAATTCAGTCTATTCTTTCTTATTAGTCTAATGTCACTTTAACAATCAATGTATTACTAGTTTTTAAATATCATGACCATACTCTTATGATAATCCTATTTATTTGCGTTTATCACCAAAAAATTCTCACATTTCCTATTTCATTATGATTGGGATCTTGTCACTGGCGTTGTCACTATCATTATAATTGTCTCGTTTTATATTAACAATATAAGTAGCCTCGTAGATTTTCAACTGAAGCGTGAATAAGCAGAAAAGCTGGGATGGGCGCTGATAGTTCCATTGTCAAGCGACACACAATAGCATATCCAACTTCCGGTTCCCATTACTTTCAAAATAAAACCCTTATTGAAAAACGTGGTGCAACGTACCAACGTGGAAATAAAGAATATAAACGCGGGGCATTCAGTGGTGGATTACTCTGACTAATTTGACACCAGGTATTGGATCTCCCACCCTGCAGCCTTTAGGAACAATTTGTATGCTGTTATGGATTAATTAACTTCTGAGATCGTAGAAATCCCTTTAGGCTGTATAGTATATTTTCGAGGTTCAAATCATCCAGCCCTAATATTTTAGCCTGAAATTTGACATTCTCATCAGGAAATATAGAATTTCAAATTTCTAGTGATTCCATTCTGTGTTTTCTATTTATATGTAATAAGATCCCCCCCCACCCCACGCATACACGCGCGCATGCACACATTTGCTAGTCTTTTATTTTGAAGGCAACGTAGCCTGACTTCCGGCATCACTATGCCTCTGTCTGCCTTGACGCAAACGCAGCTCGCTATCAAGTCATGCCTCTCGCTCTGGCACAAAACAACAGAGAAACACAACAGAACAGCGGCTTTTACTCACAAAGGCGGATCCAGTAGTCGCACATGCCGAGCAGCACGCGGTAGAAACACTGAAGCAATGTCATAAACGCTGCGGCTTCAAAACAACTGGCGCTTCTCTGATGCGATGAGATGAGATGAGATGATAGGACTCTTCCCTGCTCCCTCTTTTCCTCTCTCACTCTGACGATATTGGATCTTATGTCAGGATGTGGACGCGCGTCACCCCCCCTCCTCCCAACACACACACGCACACACACACACACACGCGCGTACTTTTTTTGACTCATTCTGCCCTGGGTCGGACAGTCCCGTTCACAACTTACGAAAAACACCATAATATTCTTGTAATACTCCTACAGGGACTTTTAGTGTGTTTGTGGTGTTCAGTAGTGTGTTTATAATGATCTTATCGTGCTCTGTGGTATTTTTTGTTATAAATCTCCTGTGGTATCACTATGATATTCTTACACTTTTAATTGTGTTGTGATAGCCTAACTGTGTAGTATCTCCCTAACAGGTATTATAGGATTACTATAGATCTTTTTTTCATATGGGAGCCGTTCTAAACAAAACCAAATATAAAACACACAACATACATTGTAATATCCTCCATCTTTTTGATACTTCCTACAGCAATGCAGCAGGAGCCATCAAGAAGTGATGGTTTCACCTTACTTTGATTCCCAGGACCACTGAAAACATTCAGCCGAACAGAGAATATGGTACATAAACTCATGGCTGCCACCTTGTGGCCGAGAAGCCATTTTAACTAAACAGGATTAGCTGGTTCTGCACTGAGCTTTCTCACACCCAGCAGGGTTAGAGATGTAGTGCAGGGCAACCCCACCTGAACTCCATTCACCCACTTTGTATTCTGACATAAATAATAATTCACAGTAAGTAGCCCCAAACTGATGTAAGCTGTATGATGATATAAGATCTTTTCAGTTAAAAAAAGAAGATTTAGTTTAGAATGATTTAGTTTTCTATTACTGTACTGTACTACTGTCTGTCTTCTCTATTGCTGTCTGTCTTTTTGTTGTTGTTTCTCTCGCTTTCTGTAAAGCACTTTGTAAACAGTTTTTAGAAAGGAGCTATACAAATTAATGTTATTATTATTATTATTATCATTATTATGGTGATCACCACCTGGAGGTCATAGTTAATGCATATTTTAACACCATGCATATGCCTGTGACACTTTTTTTGCAACACTGATACAGATCAAGATTTGTTCTTTTTCATTTTGTGTTGTATAAATGAAGGTCACCATTAGTCAGCCTATGCATAAAAACTTAAATTGCAGAATTGATCACCAGTCAGATTACGTGATAATACGGAATATGGACTTAACTGCACCTTATGAGGCAAAGGCATCAGAGATTAGCATCCTTACCCTAATACACTTTATTCATACAGCCTCGGGGATTACGTGTTTACCTTTGGTTTTGCCCTTGCTCTGACCTGATCAGTCTCTGTCAACAGACACAACAGGCAAGCAGATGGCCAAATCCACAGTAACCGACCGCAGCAGCATGGACCAGAGAAACAGCGCTCAGGTCAGTGTCATCAGGACCAATAGCTCTGTCAGACCTAATACAGCCACAGGGGCCTTTCACCTGCAGTCCTCCTCAAACCCACCTGGAGACGGGACCTGCTCACACACACACACACACACACACACACAGCAGAGGAACAAGCAGGGCCCCGGAGCAGAGTTTTTTTTTCTTCTGTACTTTACTTTAACAGATGAGTCATCTTGACATGTGACAAACAAATTTCATCCTTGCTCTTCTAAATTTGCGTGGGCTGGTGGAGGTGTGAGGGTAGATCTGGTCAAAATCTTAGCTTGATCTTGATTTGACCAGACTTGGGTCTTGTTTGCATCCCTCCCACTTATATTTAGAACATTGGGAAATTCGAAGGTATTTATTCTCACAAGCTCTCTCTGAGCAGTGTTATTGGAAACATGCCAGTGGCGGCAACGATTGTCCTTAATTGGATCAAGCTGTCTGGTAGTTTTCATCCACCCACTCACACACCTAGGAGAGAAGTGCAGTGCTGTGTTACATCCAGCCTCTAGGGGCAGTGTTGTACAGGCTTTACAGTATTTTATCCTCTGCTACTACAGTCTGCATCCAGCTGGAGAGCACACAGCAGCTCCCTCAGCATGCATTATCTAAACATTGGATTAAATATTTATATTTATATTTTTTCATATTTCTGGAGCAGCACACCAAATGCTACCTGACACTTGTTACTCACTCTGATCATCCACTGCCTCTATAAAGTCTATTGTATTGCACTGTAAACAACTTCTTTATCTTCATGTATATTTTAATCTACATTCTTTATTATTGTTCTGTTACTTCTCCCCTTTTTTGGAACTTGCCTAAAGAATACTATTCAAGAAAGTAGCAGTCATTCTGTATTTTGAGTTTTTGAGTTTTTAGTTTTAGTCATTTTGAGTTTTCCAGATAGCACAGTGAAGGCAGATAGGATAGTGAGTCCAGAGATGCGACAGCCAACTAAAACACGAGCTGGTAGTCCATCAAGTGACAAGTCCATCAGCAAAATGAGCCACCAGCACGCCTCAAACGCTTACTTAAGGAGCGCTTTATTGAGCGCTGGGCCTCTGTTGTGGGCCATAGGAAATTTACAGCCATTAAATTAAACATTGTCCCATAGCTTATTACAGGAGCTAGGGGAGCAAGACAACTCTTTGCAGCCAATCTCTCCACACCTCTGAAAAATAGATGCTGGGAAAATGAGGCTGGATAATTGACAGTGGGCCAGAGAGAGAGAGAGAGAGAGAGAGAGAGAGAGAGAGAGAGAGAGAGAGTGAGAGAGAGAGAGACCATGGCACAGTTCCCAGGCTTAAGACCTGTGTGTACTCTCTTTTTAATTGAAGGTCACGTCTCCTTTCAGTGAAACAACAGGTTGCTTTTTTTTCACACACCTAACTGCTGCTGTGGAAAAGCAGGAAATCTAGTTGCTCCGTCGGAGGCGGAGGAGAGGAAAGACAAAGCAGAGTGAAGAGGTGACGAATATGTTAACTGGAGACGACGCGGGGTGGAGGAGCCAGGGCTTAGAGGCAGTAAAATCCTCACATTAACCGATTGCTATGGATTTTCTGAAGCTTTAGAGAGAGGATCTGCTCCAGATTTTGTTAAACCGATCCAAAGGAGCTGATGTCTAGGCCAACATGTCTGTCCCAGGCAATAGTAGCAACTGTCAGTGTGTGTGTGTGTGTGTGTGTGTGTGTGTGTGTGTGTGGCGCACGCGTATGCCAGTTTAAGGGGGTGAGAGACAGATGATAGCAGCCACAGCCACTTGACGTTCAAAGAGAAGAGATCAAAGGACAACCCCTTACTTCGGTCTCCTTCCTCAGGATTAAAAAGATCATCAATAATAATGGGCTGGAGCAGCGCAGTGGGCAAACTGGGGAGGAGTATGAGCGGAAGCTGTTATGTCTCTCCTGTGTGTGTGTGTGTGTGTGTGTGTGTGATATTTTGGCGGTTTGCCGGGGGACAAGTGGGAGCAGAAACCATAAGTGCGGGCTGTTTTTCTGGAACCGGTGCCTGAGCCATCCTTCAGAAGCATCATGCAATATTCACCACAACAACGTCTTCACTTCTCACTTTGGCCTCCCAGCAGCTTTCCTGTGAAATGTGTGATTGTGTGAGTGTGTGTGTGTGTGTGTGTGTGTGTGTGTGCGTGTGTGTGAGCGTCTACATGCATGCATCGCCCTTAGCTAGTGGAAGAACAGAGAGGAATAAACAAGACTGTTTATGCAGCGACTCTATTCTGTGTAGGAACTTATTGCAGCATTATTTATGCGCAGTTTATGCGTGTGATCAGGTTTTTATTATCACAGGAAGCGAGTCACAGAAAAAATAAGCGAGAAAACAAAGACTGTCAGACTCCAAACTTCTATTATGAACGGTACGTTGTATAATACACATTGTACAAACCTGTGCATAAGAGCTACCATGTGTTTATTTGTGTGTGTGTGTGTATATGAGTATGCGCATTATCCTATACTGTTTGTCCTAATCCTCTGAGCAGCGAACGGCGCACATGGCTGGCATACGGCTGCGTTACAAGACATCTCTATTATGTGTCCATGTTAATGCATGTGAGGAAAATATAGAGAGCGAGAAATGCAAACGTTCACTCAGACTGCAGTCAGACCGAAACCTTCTCTCCCTCCTCTCCTTCCAATCTCTCTCTCCCTCTCCTCTTCAATCACAGCCTCTCCCCAGGAGGAGAAAGAGGAGAGGTGGCTAATTAATTACAGTGACTGACGACTCAGTAGTGGAGATCTAAGGAGGTGATGAATTGCTCAGTAGTATAGCTATGACAGTAATCTGTAGCAATCCCCTACCTTCAGTACCTACCACAGTACTGTTCCCCACATTGCCCCATAATCTCTCTCTCTCTCTCTCTCTCTCTCTCTCTCTCTCTTTCTGTCTGTCTGTCTCTCTCTCTCTCACTCTTGCTCTCTCTCTCTCTCGCCTCACTTGCAATTGATTCCAAGACACAATAAGGTTGGCAGTGAATTAAGGTCAGAGGAAAACACTGCCAATCAAACCACAAAGAGCTACACAAGCCAATCAGAGGGCCGGGCTTGATTGGATGCAACAAGATGACGCTGGATCTTTACTGCTCACACACCAGTCTAGTTTCTCTACTTTGTACTTCCACAATGTCCATTCATCATGTGACAAAATCAGACACACAAAATGGATGTTCATGAAATGGCCAACAGCTGTTATGCTGCTGCTGCTGCTGACACGTATGCGCGCGCACACACACACACACACACACACACATACACGCACGCTGCTCAGCCACCTCTAGCTACTATCTACCTGACATGGATTTAAAGGTGTTACCTTTACATCATTGGCAAATGACTATTGATCTACAAAATTACTTCTGCAAGGTGTGTGTGAAAGATAGCTAGAGAAGGAGTGAGTAAGAAAGCAAGAGAGAGAGAGAGAGAGAGAGAGAGAGAGGGAGGAGTGGGGTGTGGTCTGGGGGAAGTGACACAGCAGGATAAGTGCACCTGTATCTGATCATGTTTTATCTGTTTTTTTTATCCGTCTCAGCAGCGCAAAGCAGCTGTCTAGCTTGAAAGCCATGGATCTGTTCCCAACAACACTTCACCTGATAAATGGTCTTCATTATCTCTCCCTTCCTCGGGGGAAGGAGCTCTGAATGTCCCTCTCTTGATCTTATCAATCTCTCTTTATAGATCAATAACTACCACTACACAATAGAACAATCAACTGAACCCGCCGTTGCCTTTAACTGTGCCGTTTGACTCAACTGTCGATAGAAGCGTGATGAGAATGTCGTTCGCTGCAACTTCACATTTTAACAAATTTTTGTAACTGGCCAGCCTTTTATCAGCTGCGTAGAAAGGAAATCGTTTAGTAGTCTTGGAGGAAGTCAATTGAAGCAAATCTTAAATGGCACTAAATTAATGTTTGCTCAGAGTCAACAGCGAGCAGTTTAAATTGATGGGACTGGTTTTGCCATCCTCACAATTTGCAGTAAATGATTTTAATTAGCTGACTGTAACCTCGTCAGCCGGGTTTGGGGAAATGTTGTGTTTTAATCGGCATAATTAAACAAAAGCGGAGAAGAACGGCGATGTGCGGTGGCCGACGGTGACTCACTGCGCACAATGTAAGGGAATGACGTCTGGATTTGCAGTGGGAAACATAGAAGCGCCCAGTGCTGAATGCCAACACCACTCAGCATCAATACTGCATGCAGTAATGCTGGAAAGCCGAGCACCCCAGACCACGAGGCACACAAGAGGGCTAAAATAAGACCCAGCCACTGAGCTTTACAGCTTGAATAAGCTCTTATGAGAAAAAAACAGTTCTGCATTCATCATATTGTATCTGAGAGGAAAACTGGGTCAGATGGATAATAATGCACAGAGTTTGGGTCTGCCTTTGCAAAGTGAAACTACTCCCTAGTCAGCTAACCGAGGTGACTCTTTCCGCTATGAACAATATACAGTGCAGAATTGGAAAAGACAGGATTTGAAGAAAACCACTGGCCGATTCTATGTCCACACTTTATATAAGAATAAATCACCCTTTGCAGTAACTGCAGTACTCATTTATATAATTCTCTGCTGACACTGGACACATGCTGTATAATGTATAACTTACACACACAGCACATCTATAATGCATCCTCTCCATGCACACATATGAATCGGTAATGTGCTATGGATTATGCATGTTCGCACGTTTATGAGTACACGTGTGTGAGCGTGCGTTGCCACTCACCTGTGCTGCTCTGGATGGTTCTGACAGTGGTGGTGGTGCGCGGGGGTGAGATGGCCCTCCTGGCGCCCACCACGATCCCCCCCTCCTCCTCCTCCTGGGAGCAGCCTTTCTCAATGGCACGCACGTAGCTGTGGCTCCGCATGCGGAAGCAGCCCGACATGGGCAGGTCCAGGGCATCCACCGCCTGCGACTCCATCTCACTGAACACTGACTCACACACCGCCTCGATCTGCCCGTTCACCTCCACCTCGCTCACCTGCGGAGGAGGGGAAACACACGGACACGGGCACACACAAACACACAACCACAAACACACACAGGAGCACGTGCACCCACGCACAGAGGAAAACAGAAATGCACAGACACACACCAGTCCAGCCCAGTGTAGGGCAAAGGAGAGGAGACATTAGGTTAGAAAAGCAAAAGTCAGGGCAACATTACTTAGTGCTGCAATACTTAATTTTACAGAGCTAGTCAATTGATTAAAGCTCCACTGGGCAAGATTTTTATGTAAAAATACACCTGTCTTATCAGCCTAAATTACAAAGTGGGGCTGCAATAGAGAAGAGCATCCCATCTCCCCTAATTGAGACCCTGTAGATTTTCCCTATTTGCCGAAATAAAATCCTGGTGTTGGATATGGACACTCCTCTGCCCACAGAAAGTGATGAATCGAAACTTGAAATACAAACTGTCTCCTGAACAGCAGCGAGTGAGCGTTCTGTCCAGAGAAAGCTGGGCTCCCCAATGTTAGATCTTTAGCCTCTCTCATCTCTTTGGTATAAAGCTTTGGTTAACATGAGCGTGCTGTGTGCAGTCTGCTAACGTCACATCACATAAACAGTTACCTCTCACTTTCAGAGCTGCCAGTGTGCAAAATTGCCTAGTGTAGCTTTAACTTATGTATAGAAATTAATAAAAAAAAACAAATATATTCAAGGATAAAAGAACGTCCAAGGAGTGCAGAGGGGAGGAATCATTGTGGGATAAAACTTCCATCCAACGGAGTGAAGAACTATGAGTGCTGTGACTGCAGGAGTATTGGTATCACAGGTGAGATTCAGGAAGTGTCACTGCTAAGACTACTGGGAACTGGAGTGTGACTACAGGAATGTAACTACACCTACAGCACCAACTACTGGAGTTTGGGTTTTAGGGGAATTGAATAGGCTTCAAACCAGGGCCTGTAAATCAAATAAACAAAAAAAGACAACAGCAAACTTTAGAGAGCCTTGTTGCAGACTTGCATGGTGAGAGGAAGAGACTGGTGGGTGTGTGGGAGATTGGGTTGTGTGAGGGTATGTAAGATAAAGCTCCATCCCATTCCATGAAGTTGCCCTTGTTCCGCCCTCTTTTCAAATCTGACATAATTAGAAAATCACCTGAATGTGCTCAGTTAGTTCAGAATAATAAAGAAAAACAAACAAGAGCACTGTGTAGGGAGCAGAATAATGGGAATGGGATGCAGCCAGGGACTGGATGTGTAAGCAGTTGGGATGGTTTGGGTGTGTGTCAGTGAAGAGAGACAGTGTGTGCGGTACACAACAGTGCAAGTGTGTATAGCTTGGAGTCAGAAAGGTTTTCAGGCCTCGATTCAATCCAATGATATGACTCATTTTTTTTATTGTGTGCATACATACACACTTTATGCGCGCACACACTCCCACACACGTACGAGAGAAAGAGAGAGGGAGAGAGAGAGAGGGCCTAGTGGCACCCCTTCCTGCAGGTGTGTTTTTGTAGATACCCGGTCTAGTGTCCCATTCTCCTGTGGGCCTGCTCCATGCCAGGACTTGAAGGGATGTCTCGAGGGTCCATCCTTCACCTGGTGAGACAAAACGTTGCCCCTGGGCTTTGGGGGGAGCACAGATCCCTGTTCCCCCGGGCGAAAAGGTAAGCTAAGCTCTCCTGCCACTCCAAATCATTTAGAGTACCAAGCTGTGCTCAAAATCCAAGCCGACTAATATCTTATTTTGTGCCACCGTGACAATAACAGAGCTCTCCTGCCTGAAATCTTTATCGCTGACGGCTGAGCGCTTCCACTGTTTCCTGGCCAATTCTTCAATATGTTCAATATCTATCAAATCAAGGCACATGCACCTGGTCATTTGAAACCCATCTCTATTTAACTTATTCGTAAAATTCATATGCCTGCATGTTAATTCTTGTTTTTCTTCACAAATGAGGACGCCAAATTGAAGAGTGCGTCTCCCACCTGTCATTCTGCTTCACAAAGGGCGCTGAGGCAGAAGGAGGGTATCAGGGTAAAAAGGAAGGGGGGGGGGGCAACTGCACACTGTTTAATTAGCCAATGTGAATATACTGTACCTCTGATCATCTGAGCTTAGGAAAACAGCAAGCAGATGCATATGCAAAAATTGGGCCATGGTTTTAGCCCATTAACTATTCATACTCACAGTTGCCGTATGGTGACCTGATTAATTAGGGTTAGGGCGGCTACGGGGCGGGATTTCCTCCCCCCTGCACAACCTTAGTGGACATAGAGGTGGGGATAGAGGGGGCTGGAGGGGCCGATGGCAGGAGGGCACGGGCCCGTGGGTGCCACTAACCTGGCTGATGGTGCTCATGGCTCTCATGTAGCTCTCGTTTCGCGAGCGGAATTTTGGCGAGGCCAGCAGCCCCGCCGGGTCCAAGCTGTCCAGACTCCTATTGATGGAAACCTCACTCACCGCCCGCAGGTAGCTGTGACTCCGGATCTGCAGCTTGGGAGAATGCTCCGTGGAAATCCTGTCACCAGAAAGAGAGAAAGAGAGAGAGAGAGAGAGAGGGAGATAGAGAGGGAGAGAGAAGCTCTGAGTAACTGGACCTGATTTCCATACCAGTTATTATTCTATATATTTGACCCATTGTCATCCTATTTAGTCCATATAAACTACTGTCACTCTGTAACCTAAAATATATGTTGCATCTTTGCCCATGCCTTATGATTTAAATGCTGTTTTGAATTTGCTAATTGTATTATAGGCTATCACTTTGGCAATATTGTTTTCCTAACTTCCATGCCAATAAAGCTCATTAAATTGAACTGACTTGACAGAGAGAGACAGGGAGAGAGAGAGAGAGAGAGAGAGAGAGAGAGAGAGAGAGAGAGAGAGCATGGTAGCGAGAGAGAAAGTGAGGTAGAGAGAGGCAGGAAAAGAGCAAGAGAGGGAGAGATAAAGTAATGGAAAGAGAGAGAGAAGAGAGAGAAAGAGAGGTTGAGAGAGACAGACAGAGACAAAGAAAGAGTCAAAGCGAGATAGAGCAGACGAAGAGAGGGAGAAAGAGAGGGAGAGATACACTGATGGAAAGAGATAGAGAAAAGAAAGAGTCAAAGTGAGATAGAGACAAGCAAACGGAGAGAGAGAGAGAGCAAGATAGAGAGAGAGAGTAACTGCAAAGTACTTGGCAGAGTGTATGAACCCAAAAGATAGAGATCAATCCACAATTGCTTGAGGAGACACCCTTATCTAATCAACAAGCACAGTACTATCAAGGAACACTCACAGTAGCTTAGGTAGTCCGTCCTTGAAGCACCTTCTAAGCACTTTCTAAACACTTAACAGTGAAAACACTCAGATGCATAGAGGAGGGAAGGGGAAGTGTGTGTGTGTATGTGTGTGTGTGTGATCCACTGAATTTAGAGACTTTCACATAAAAATGTAGAAGACAGATAGGCAGAAACACAAGAACACACACGAAAACACTCGCACAAACACATTCTCTCTCCAAGGAAGATGAATAGGTGTCTCATTAGCTCTCACCTGCCTCCGACAAGCAGGTGGGCTATCGCTCAGCACCTTCACGCCTGTGTGCATGCGTGTGTGGGTGTGTGTGTTACAGAGTAGTTGCATGCAAGCTAAACAATTCATTAATCAGGGGAAATAAAAACCTAAAAAGCTGACTTGCTTTCCTCTCTATGAACTCAGTGGCCTACTAAACAAACTTACTGGGAACAAAGTGTATGGAAGGAAATGAATACAACCGAGAATAGAAAGTCTATTCTCAACCCAACCGTGAGAAGCAAATGTCCAATAGCCCCTTTATTTCTCTCTCTCTATCTCTCTCTCTTTCTTTTGTGGGTACATACAAAACGTTCGCACACACACACACACACACACACAAACACATACTGTACGCGTACCCATGCGTACACACATATACACACACACACACACACACACACACACACACACACACACACACACACACACAACTCTTATGACTCTCTCCCTCCAGGTCCAGTCTGCTTTAATTATGTATGTCCTCCTTAAAATAGAGCGTGGTTACCACAGCGAAGCGAACTGGATTACTCATTCTTGGATGGAAGAAGGGATGGAGCGAGGGAAGGAGGCGGGGGGGGGGGGGGGGGGGGTTGGTGGGGGGTGAGTGAAGAGATAGGGGTGGCGATTTTGGATGTACGGGTTACTGTGCACCTCAAAGATGGCTTATTTTGAAAACTCATCTCCACGCAGCTAAATGAGTCTCCAGGCTATTTAACATGGAATAGAATCTAATCAGAGCTACTGTATAAAAGCAAAGCCTGTCAGTGCTTACTCAGCTATGTACACGCTTACACTTGCTGGCACATTATTATTTTTTTTTTTAAAAACACAGTTCATTCTTTTTTAATATGAGGCTTCGAGATGAGGTGTCTCGTAGTGGCAGTAGGGTTTTCCTGCATGTTTCTCAATCTGTTGGGTTGGCAGCCAAGAGTGGGCTGTGATATGTGTTGACAGGTTCACAGAAAAATAACAACTTTAATACACAAATACTCTGTTAATTAACATTTTCTGACCTGACTTTATGACCAAAGCAAAATTTGTCATCCAGCCAGTGCAAAATCAGCTGTTTCAACCCACTCTGAGGGGTTAGCCGATGATAGAAATGATTAGATATGAATTTAAAAATTTAACCGAGAATAAAAAAAATCAAAATAAAAATGTATATCCCAAACCTCATGGATTGGCTTGAATCGTCCATTTCAACCACCTGGGCTCTGTGATTTTGGGTGATGCACAGAAGAATGAAGCGAAGGAAAATCTCTATCTATCTACACCAGTATCTCTATCCATATCTCTTCTCATTGTCTCATATCTTGAACTCCCTGTGGGCTTGATTATAGTGAGGAAGAAGGATGCCTATTGCGGCAACGTGACTGGGAGACCTAGCCTCAGTGCGACCTGAGGAGGGAGGTCA
Source organism: Centroberyx affinis (assembly GCF_046629955.1). Lineage (NCBI taxonomy): Eukaryota > Metazoa > Chordata > Actinopteri > Beryciformes > Berycidae > Centroberyx > Centroberyx affinis. The sequence continues at coordinate 480,013 of NW_027279100.1, forward strand.
GCATGTCCCAGGGTGCCCGTCCATGGAACAAGTGCCATTAATGAACACATGTTCCCCTCGGCCAGTCAGCCGTCAGGTCTGCAACTGTCTGCAGATTTTACTGCACTACAGGGTGTTCTTACAATCCTCCAGCTAGATCTCTGTTTTGTTTTCTTCTGTCTTCTTCCCTGTCTTCTCCATCCTGTAACTTTGTCTTCCTCTCCTGTCAGCCTCCTCCTGCTTCCGCACTTGGGAACTTCTCTCCCCGCATCTCCCCTTTCCCCCATTTCCTTCTACCTTCTCCTCTTTCTTACTTCTGTCTCTTTCTCCTCCTCTCAGTCTCTGACAGTCTTGAGAGTGATGAGTGTGGTTGGAGGGATGGAGGAACAGAAGGATGGAGATGTGATTACTGCAACCTATTATTCAGGATGTCTGTTCTCGGAGAGAAATAAAAAAATAAACACGATAAAATCTAGGCCAGAAATAAATGAGTTTGCAGCAAACAGGAAAAGATGGCTGTTAGCGAGTGAGTGAAACATGAAAGCATGTCATTTTCTCCTGAGCTTGTTTGTCTGTTTCTCTGCAAGGAATAATCCTAGCCATTTAAACACATGCTTTATCTGTGCACTATGTGTTTTAATAAGTAAGGTTGAGTAAGGCTAGCATTGGGTGAGTCTAAACAAATCCTGCAACTTGTCAGGAACAATGCTTCACCAAGCAAAGACACAATCGTCAAAAATAGGCTCTAAAACATATGGAACAATGTAGCTGATTATTTAATCATTGTGGAGTGTAACACAGACTTGTGCCAGCTCCCAAACGCACAGTGTGAAAACAAGATGTCAGCTGCTCCTGTCTCATTCTCTATCTCCAATGTGCAGCACTGCAGTTTGGTTTGTTCCATTGGGTTCCATCAGATGATGATGGCATTCCCCGGGCCAAATTCAAGTCATTAGTGGGCCCCAAGCTGCACCACTCGCACTTAAGTGTGTGTGTTTGTGTGTGTGTGTGTGTGTGTGTAGTGTGTGTGTCTGCAACCAGTCACGATAACTGAGCATCCAGGGATTAGAAACATTGGTGTTCTCCTCATCTCTCTGTATATTACACAGCTAATCATTTACAGCCCTGTGCTGCAATATAACACTTTGTTTTTGTCAAATTGCCTTTGTGTGTGTGTGTGTGTGGGTGGGTGGTGGGTACATATCTGTCTGCATGTGTGTGCACTCAGCTTAAGGTTAATTATGCTGTCAACCTGTCATATGAGATAATTATGTATTCAGACATATTACTGCATCAGTTATGAGCTGTCATGTCCAGTACAGTTGAGAAGATGGTGGACGGACATACATTTTTTAAAGGTAAAACATTAAATCTGAAATCAGCTGGTAGTGTTACCTGCTGAGGAAAATCAAATTTTGGATTACATTTTTTCATTTTCCCCACTAGGTAAGGAATTCTCAAAGGCCCATTCCACTGAAAAACTCAATTTTCCAGCTTTCTGCTTGGTTATGAGGCATTTAGTCTGTAAGTTGGTATGAAGGAATATTGAAAATTAGGGTTTGTGATATTTTAAATAAACTTTCTATGACCAAAACTTGCTCCTTGTGGTTGTAAAATCGGCTTAGAATTGGGTAAAATTCTTGACACATTTACATCAAGAATTATGGCAAATAACACCCTCCTTCTCACTGTGCAAGTATAACCGATCTGTTGTTGTGACTGCAAGCTAGACGGTTACTTTTGAGAAGCTGATTATTACTAATTAAACATAGCAGATAGTCATCGTGTCAATCTGCACAAAGCCCAAGAGGACAATTTACCGTGAGCTTGACTATTTCATTGGCAAGCATCTGATGCCATTCCTTCAGTCAACTCAAATAAGCAACAATCTGCAAGAAGCCACCGCTGATTATTTACAGTTAATGTTAGCTTCCATATGCTAGCGTCTGTCCAACATGTCCAACACTGTTAACAATTAACATGTGTGGTCATCTCCAGTGATTGTCCATCACTTGTCAATCAAAGCTCTGTTGTCAGCACTATCTAGTACCTGTCCTGATAGCTGTGGGTGTACCACAGCTATCAAGACAGGTACTAGATAATGAAAATGTTAAAATGCACAAACTGAATTTAAAGTCACCAACATGGTTCTTGAAATTCAGATGGTTTATTCCTTCAGAATGAAGGAAAGAGAAGTCAGAAGTGTGAAGTCAGACGTCTGAGTTTTACCACTGAGCGTCTTGTGTTAGCCACGTTAAAAGGTTCAGTGGACTTCAGTGTGAACAATGTAGTCAACTTGATGTGATTCAAGACTTTGTTGAATCAGAAACCCACTTGCTGGGTTCTAATACTGTTGAATATTTTATGAACACACACTGTGAAAGGAATCTGCTGCTGCACCAAGAATGCCTTTTGCAACAAAAAAACAACTTCATAAAAACCGTCAACTTATACAGCTCGGCTTTTAACCTCAGATCTTTCAGAAAAGGAAAAAAAACATTGCCTTGGGGGAGAGAACGTATTTACTGATGTTTACAACCCGCAGTGCATATCTGAAGAATATGGTATTTATTTTTATAGAGATTTCAGTACGTGAACAGACATCATGTATTTTCATTTATACCATAGTCTGTTCAATGTGTGTGTTTGATCATAAAGATACAGAGGCTAACTATGAAGATAGAAGTGTGTGTCTGAGTTGTAAACACAGGACAGGTAATTAAGCTGGGGCCACTGAGAATCAGACACTCACAGACAAACAAAACCGCTGCCAGGCAGGCGCCTGCCTGCACCTGACACTGGCTGCTTCCATCTGTCTAGGTCTCTCTCCCTCTTTCTCTTACTCTCTCTCTCCTTCTCTCCCTCTCTGTTGGTCTGTTTCACTCAAACAGCACATTCAAATATGCATGCTGAACATGTAAAACACTGTGAATGTAAACAAGGATATAAAGGCAGGAGTACAGTTACGTATCAATTCAACCAGCATGAAGAGAATCCGCACACTATACTTCACAAGAGGGAAAAAAAGAGGTATCCATAAATATATTTTATTACATGATGCTCAGGTTCTGTACAAACTTGAGGACTTTGCACTTTAATTTTTTATTAACGTCATGTAATATTATATGTTTTTGGATACTTCAGTGAAAAGGACTTTTTCCTCTTGTTAAATAGTAGATTCTCTTCATGCTGGTTGAATTGATACGTTCCTGGAGTCTAGATGACTTTTAAGTGTGCGCAACAGCCTTGTGCATCTAAGGAGAACAGTTACACCATACACAAACACACACACACAAACACACACACACACACATATGCATGCATAGTCACAGATGTCATGATGTACTCACTTGAGCGTGGTCATCTCAGTGAGGGACGGCTGAGTGGCCTTCAGGTAGCTCGCCCGCCGCGCCTGGACCTTCGGCGAGGGTTTGGGACTGCAGTCCGAGTCGCCGCTGTCCTCCTCGGCCATGGCCTTGATGTAACTGCCGCTGCGCATCCTCCGGCATGGGATCTCGTCGTCTTTCCCCAGCGGGGAGAAACCGCTCCACTCATCCTGAGGCACCTGGAGAGGCGAGGGGAGATAAGGAGAACGAACAGAAGTCACCCTCCAGACTTCAGTGCTCGTACACAAGTACACAAGAAAACAGGAAGACACGAAAGTGCTGAAGCATTCTCTTCCCTGGCCTGAAGTAAACACCTGCATGGCACAGTGCACTTCATGCCATAAAAAAGAAAGATAGATAGTAACAGCATCGGAGCGAGGCCTGCCCTTATCGTACCATAAGGCTGTGAGTGCCGGTGGCCTTCTTTTGTCTGTCCTTGAACGCATGCGGCATATCAAAAGCAGGGAGTTAATTGTTTTGACAAAATGTTGCAGTACCCCGGCCCCTGTCTGCTTTTCTGACTTTTCACACACACTAATGAACGTAAAAAAAAAAAAGAGGCAAAGCTATCTCCCAGCCCTAATCTAAAAGAGAGAGAGTGAAAGAGAGGAGATTGAGAGAGAGCAAAACAAAGGAGGTTTTGTTCAGCAGAACCACTGCAGTCCCAATGTGAGTGGCTGTTAGGGCACCAGCTCTGAAGTGAAAGAAATGAGATACAGAGTGAGAAAAAAAGTGCGTGAGAATCATTCAACACACTGGTAACTAGGAAACCAAGCCGACCTTGACGTCAGGGGCAACCAGCGACAGACCATGTTAACATCTTGGGACAGACAAGGTCTGCGATGACATCGAAAACATTTATTGTTATTTATAATGAAGTTGAGTTTCAATGGCAAGCTGATATATGAATGCTAACCCTATTATACTAGCAGCACAGGGCAGAGTATTAAAGATGCTCAACACATTCTAACCTTTGACCGTTGCGAAAGTGCATGAAAGGGTTTGGCATTAATTTGAGTGTGCGTATGCGCATGTATATGTGTGTGTGAATAGCAAGGACTGGAATACAGAATCACATCCCAGCAGGGGAAGGAGAGAACACGTCAAGTTCTTGTTTTAAGGATTCAAAAAACGTCTGCGTACTAACTCGTCGGGCTGCTCTCTTTAAAAGCCAGTTTTTCCTTTCCTCTGTCTTTCAAGAAAAAAGCGATGGCTCTTTCAGGCTGGGAGAAATGTTGCCGTACAGCAGCGACAACATCCCTCCTTGATCTGCTCGCTCCGTTTTCCAGGCTGTTAAAATGCACGGCCACATAGAACTTTCTCTCTGTCTTTTATGCTCCCACTCTCACTTCCTCCCTTTTAGTTCCTCCGTCCACACCTTCCTTCCATTGCCCTTACTTGCTCTTTCTTGGTCCTTTTTATGCAAACACGCATTCACATGTGCATATCCTCCCTTTTTTTCTTTCTGCCTTGCCTCTCCCTCTGCCATCTCTCTCTCCTCAGGCTCATATTTGCAGCTTACCCCGATGTGAGGAAATGTATTCAAGCTGAATCGCTTCCTCTTTTATATTTTCCCAAACAGAGAAAGAGAAGGGCGATGGGGTGGACTTGGTGCGTACGTGTGTGTGTCTTTGTGTGTGTGTGTGAGCTACTGAGGCTGTGGTGGCGGCGGTGGTAGTAGCAATGGTGGTGTGTGTATGAGAGAGAGGGGGGTGGGGGGTGGGGGGGTGCAGTGTGGCCATGGGGCTCAGGCATATGTGCTTTTCTTTCCAATCGTTGTCTGCTCACCTCTGGCTCTCTCTGATCTCACAGTAGTACCCTGCTCTTGCTCTATGGATAGACACATGCACAGAAACACACACAGCAACACACACACACACACACACACACACACCACCACTGCTACTATCACTGCCGCCACCACAGCCTCAGTAGCTGCTGAAATGTGGTGCTGAGTGGCAATTCTCCATCTAAGCTTTGAAAACATCTTCTGGCATTGGTGTTTCTGAAGGCCAAAGTACCTCTGCTTGTATACAGTATAAAGAAATGTTGGTTCAAGCTGCATGTGCCTGGCCTCTTAGACACTGGCTGTAAAATCAACTTAGAACTTGACTTATCTAACAGAGTAAGTGCACAGGCTTAGTGAACATCCTGACTTTTGACATACACAGTACAGCCGTGTAGCAGTAGTGGCATAGACATCCACATGCTCATGTATGGCAATTTCCATGCACATGGACACAGGCACAGAAGAGCAGTGATGACATGTGATGAGTGGACATAGAGTTTTATGGTAATACAAGGATAAAGTGACCGGAAGATCAGATTGACGGGATGAGGTCCGGGCCACTGCCTCTCCACTCATCCTCTCTCCAACTCCAAGAGAATGTGCAGGCAGGCAAACACGCATATACACAAATACACACAGATAGACACAAAAACACGTGAGCATGCAGGAGCAACTGGGACCTGAAGACGCATGCGGCATGAGATGCGAGAGGCGGGGCTGTTGTAACAGTCCTACCTGTAGGAAGTGGCAGGTGCGTCCCTGCTCGGCTTTCACTAGAGCTTTATCTAGGTTGACTGAGGCCTTCTGGTAGACCTCTCTGGCCCTGCTCACCGTCAGAGTAGAAGACCATGAACTCTTCTTCAGCTGCAGTTGGCCGTCCAGCCCGCCCACCAGCGGCAGCCCCCCACTGCTGCCCCCAGAGCACGTCGAGCACTTCACGTCGTTGTTGCTGCGCGACGTCTTGAGAGAGTGGGCGCTGATGGTGTTGTAGGACTCCATGAAGTACTGCGACTGGGACTTGTCCGGGCGGCGCCCCATGGTCATCACCCCAGTGGGCGGGCCCCCACCGCTGCCCCCGTGCTGGTGGTGGTAGAGACACATCTCCCGGTCGAGCGTGTCGTCTGAGCTCCAGTAGCCTGAGATGGCAGAGCGCATCTTAGGCTCCGACTTGGAGCGGTCTTTGCTCTTGCCGCGCTTGCTGTGCTTCAGGGTGCCAGAGCAGGAGGGCGGGTCATCTGGGCTGGCTTTGCCGCCATTCATCCTCCCGCTTCCCCCTCCCCCGGACCCTGAGGGCCCCTCCAGGGAGTGGGACTTGGTGAAGAGCTTCTGGACAGAGTGGACCAGGTGGCGGATTCGTCCGGGGCTGTCGCTTCGCTGGTGCTCCACTGCAGTGCGTTTGTACTGCAGTGTGTGGTATCCGTCACGCCGCACCGGTGCCTGGCGCTCAAACTGCTCCAGCAGGTTAGGAGGGATGCGGTTGTTATTTCCACCAGCACCACCACCTCCTCCACCTCCTTTACTGCTCCCTGTTGGCCCCCCAGTGTAAGGCACCACAGCGCCACACTCCTCTTTAAGCTCATGATGGGAGCTGTAGTGTCTGCGCGGGAAGGTGCAGCTGGCCAGATCAGTGTAGGCACCGCACTCGGACTGGAAGGAGTTGCGCTGAGCGTAGTAGGGGTGGTCAGCGGGGTGAGCGTCCCCGGGGTTGAGGAAGTAGGGTCGGCGGTCCGTGTGCCCCAGGGTCATGGAGTCGTAAGAGGGGTCGCAGGTCACCGTGTGGTGGTGGCTGCGGCTGCTGGACAGGCCTTTCATCGTCATCGCGGCCGGGTCGACGTGCACATCCAACTGCTGCCGAGGGAAGTCTGCACAGGCACCAAAACTAGCTCTACAGAGAAACACACCGCCATGAGGAAGAACAGACAAACAAACAAGTAGGAAGAGAGACAGACACAGAAAAGAGAATTATAAATACCTCATATTTGCATACACTCACAGCAC